>NC_081274.1:384962-442151 GCF_030490865.1 Poecile atricapillus | reverse complement strand
TGGGGGTTTTCTCAGCGATTTTTGGGAAGAAGGGGGGGAATCTTTGGGGTTTTTTTTAATTTATATTTTTATATTTTTTAATTATTTTTTTAATTTATTTTTTGTTGTTTTCTTAGTTCATTTTCTCTTATTTTTATAAATTTAGTTTTTTGTTATTTCTTTAAATTTTTCGGGGGGTTTTCTCGGCGTTTTTTGAGGGGGAGGGGGGAAAATTTTTTGGTTTTTTTTTAATCAACTTTCTGTTATTTTTTAATTAATTTTTTTTTGTTATATTTTAATTTATTTTCTGTTGTTTTTTTAAATTTTTTGGGGGGGAATTTCTCGCCACTTTTCGAGGGAAGCGGGGGAATTCTTTGTTATTATTTTTTAATTAATTTTTTGTTATTTTGAACCCATTTTTTGTTATTATTTTTTAATTAATTTTTTGTTATTTTTTAACCTATTTTTTGTTATTATTGTTTAATTACTTTTTTGTTATTTTTTAAACTTATTTTTTGGTTTTTTTAACCTAATTTCTTGTTACTTTTTAATCCACTTTCTGTTACTTTTTAATTAACTTTTTCTTACTTTTAATTTAATTTTCCGTTATTCTTCAAATTCATTTTCTCTTTATTTTTTTTCTAATTTCCTTTTTTTTTTTTATTTTTAACTCCATCTCTGTTACTTTTAAATCAATTTTCAGTTATTTTTTGTACTTAATTTTTTTCTTATCCTTTAAATTAATTTTTCCTTATTTTTTAAACTCATTTTTCCTTATTTTTTAAACTAATTTTTCCTTTTTTTTTAACTAATTTTTCCTTATTTTTAAACTAATTTTTCCTTATTTTTTAAACTATTTTTTCTCATTTTTTAAGTTTAATTTTTAATTTTTATTTTTTTTTAATTTTTTTTTTTCTGGGTTTTTTCCCCCCCTTTTTTTTCTGGGTGGGGGGAGGGGCCGATGCCTCCCAAACGCTTCCGGGGTGGGGGAGGGGAGGGGGGGAGGGGCGGGGGTGCCCCGGGGGGGGGGAGGAAGAGGAAGGAGAGCCCGGGGAGACCCCGCAGGGCGGGGGGAGGGGCCCCGGAGCCCCCCAATATTTGTGTGGAGTGCGGGAAAAGCTTCGAGCGCGGCTCCGCCCTGGCCGAGCATCGCCGCGGTCACTCCGGACACTCCGGACACTCCGGACACTCCCCTGGTCACCCTGACCCCTCCCCCGGTCACTCTGACCCCTCCCCCCATCACCCTGACCCCTCCCCTGGTCACCCTGACCCCTCCCCCCATCACCCTGACCCCTCCCCTGGTCACTCTGACCCCTCCCCCGGTCACCCTGACCCCTCCCCCATCACCCTGACCCCTCCCCCGCTCACTCTGACCCCTCCCCCCATCACCCCTGACCCCTCCCCTGGTCACTCTGACCCCTCCCCCGGTCACCCTGACCCCTCCCCTGGTCACCCTGACCCCTCCCCCCATCACTCTGACCCCTCCCCTGGTCACTCTGACCCCTCCCCGCTCACTCCCGTGGTCACTCCCGTGGTCACTCCGGCCACGCCGGTGACCGTGGGCAGCGAGGGCTTGGTGGTCAGCGGAACCTCGCCAGTGGTCATCGAGGTGTTGGTGGTCATCAGATGTCGCCAGTGGTCATCAGGATCTTGCTGGTGGTCATCAGGATGTCGTTGGTGGTCAGCGAGGTGTTGGTGGTCAGCGGAACCTCGCAGTGGTCATCGAGGTGTTGGTGGTCATCAGGATGTCGCCAGTGGTCATCAGGATCTTGCTGTGGTCATCAGGATGTCGTTGGTGGTCATCGAGGTGTTGGTGGTGGTCAGCGGAACCTCACCAGTGGTCATCGAGGTGTTGGTGGTCATCAGGATGTCACCAGTGGTCATCAGGATGTTGCTGGTGGTCAGCAAGGGGTTGGTGGTCAGCGGAACCTCACCAGTGGTCATCGAGGTGTTGGTGGTCATCAGGATGTCGCCAGTGGTCATCAGGATCTTGCTGGTGGTCATCAGGATGTCGCTGGTGGTCAGCGAGGGGTTGGTGGTCAGCGGAATGTCGGTGGTGGTCAGCGGAACCTCGCCAGTTGGTCATCAGGATGTCCCCAGTGGTCAGCGAGGTGCCGGTGGTCATCAGGACGTCATTGGTGGTCATCGAGGTCTTGGTGGTCAGCGGGATCTTGCCGGTGGTCATCGGGATGGTGACGGTCAGTGGGACGCTGCTGGTGGTCATCGGGATCTTGCCAGTGGTCATCAGGATGTCCCCAGTGGTCATCAGGATGTCCCCAGTGGTCAGCAGAACCTTGCCAGTGGTCAGCAGGCTGTGGCCGGTGGTCATCGAGGTGCCGGCGGTCGCCGAGGTGCCGGCGGTCAGCGGAGTCCCGCCAGTGGTCATCGAGATGTCCCCGGTGGTCATCGGATTGGTCATCGAGGTGTTTCCAGTGGTCATCGAGGTGTTCCCGGTGGTCATCGAGGTGGTTCTGATGGTCACCAAGACCTCACCAGTGGTCATCAGGATGTCGCCAGTGGTCATCGAGATGTCCCCAGTGGTCATCGAGGTGTCCCCAGTGGTCACCAGGATGTCCCCAGTGGTCATCGGATTGGCGCGGGCTCGTCGGGGCGTCCCCAGTGGTCATCGAGGTGTCACCAGTGGTCATCAGGACATCGCCAGTGGTCATCGAGATGTCCCCAGTGGTCATCGGGGTGTCTCCAGTGGTCATCGAGATGTCCCCAGTGGTCATCGGGGTGTCTCCAGTGGTCATCGAGATGTCCCCAGTGGTCACCAGGATGTCCCCAGTGGTCATCGAGGTGTCCCCAGTGGTCACCAGGATGTCCCCATTGGTCATCAGGACATCACCAGTGGTCATCGAGGTGTCTCCAGTGGTCATCGAGGTGTCCCCCAGTGGTCATCGAGATGTTTCCAGTGGTCATCGAGGTGTCTCCAGTGGTCATCGAGATGTCCCCGGTGGCCACCAGGCCACCCCCAGTGACCACCACACCCCCACCGCTGACCCCTCCGCTGACCCCCGCCCCACCCCTCCCCCTCCCCTCCTGCCTGGACTGCGGCAAACCCCTCCCCCACCCTCCCCTCCCCCTCCCCCACCCTCCCCTCCCCACCACTGCGTGGACTGCGGCAAAACCTTCACCAAAACCCCCCAAAAAACCCCCAAAAAACCCCCAAAAAACCCCAAAAAACCCCCAAAATCCCCCAAAGCTCCCTCGCTGCCCAACACCTGCGGCCAGTGCTGGCAGAGCTTCGGCCAGAGCTCGGACCTGGTCAAGCACCTGCGCATCCACACGGGCGAGCGGCCGTACGCCTGCGGCCACTGCGGCAAGCGCTTCAACGTCAGCTCCAACCTGATCCGGCACCGCCGCATCCACACCGGCGAGCGGCCCTACGGCTGCGGCGACTGCGGCAAGAGCTTCACCGACAAATCCACGCTCAGCCAGCACCGCCGCATCCACAGCGGCGAGAAACCCTACGGCTGCGGCGTCTGCGGCAAGAGCTTCAGCCGCAGCTCGCACCACAAGCGCCACCAGCGCACGCACGGCACCGGCGGTGAGGTGCTGCCGCTCTGGGCCTGCTGAGAGCGTTTGGGATGGGTTTGGATGGGTTTGGGTCAAAGCTTTGTCAAAAAAAGCAAAAAAAATGAAGTTTTTTGGTCAAAAAATGCCAATTTTGGAGTGGTTTTGTTGTGGTTCTTGGGTTGGGTCATCGCGTGTTGGGTGGTCGTGGTTGGGTTGGGTTTTATGGGATTTTATGGGATTTTTTAGGGATTTTTTGTGATTTTTTAGGGATTATTTTGGAGATTTTTTTGAGTTGTTTTGGGATTTTTTGGGGATTTTTTGCCATTTTTTCCCCATTTTTTTGGTGATTTTTTACCATTTTTTTCCAATTTTTTTTTGATTTTTGCAATTTTTTTACGATTTTTTTCCTATTTTTTTCCTATTTTTTGGTGCCTTTTTTGTGATTTTTTTGAGAATTTTTTCCCATTTTTTCCCAATTGTTTTTGGATCTTTTCCCGTTTTTTTCCGTATTTTTCACAATTTTTTGCCATTTTTTTGCCAATTTTTTGCCATTTTTTCCCCATTTTTTCCCATTTTTTCACCATTTTTTGTGATTTTTTCACCATTTTTTCCCCATTTTTTCCCCATTTTTTCCCCATTTTTCCCGTTCTTTCCCGTTCTTTTCCCGGTTCCGTTCCGGCTCCGTTTTTCCGGTGCTGCCGCTCTGGGCCTGCTGAGAGGGTTTGGGTTGGGTTTGGGTCAAAGCTTTGTCAAAAAAAGCAAAAAAAATGAAGTTTTTTGGTCAAAAAATGCCAATTTTGGAGTGGTTTTGTTGTGGTTCTTGGGTTGGGTTGTTGGGTCTTGGGTGGTCGTGGTTGGGTTGGGTTTTATGGGATTTTATGGGATTTTTTAGGGATTTTTTGTGATTTTTTAGGGATTATTTTGGAGATTTTTTTGAGTTGTTTTGGGATTTTTTGGGGATTTTTTGCCATTTTTTCCCGATTTTTTGGTGATTTTTTACCAATTTTTTCCAATTTTTTAATGATTTTTTGGCATTTTTTCACGATTTTTTTCCTATTTTTTTCCTATTTTTTTCCTATTTTTTGGTGCCTTTTTTGTGATTTTTAGAGAATTTTTTCCCATTTTTTCCCAATTTTTTTTGGATCTTTTCCCGTTTTTTTCCGTATTTTTCACGATTTTTTGCCATTTTTTTGCCAATTTTTCCCCATTTTTTCCCCATTTTTCCCCATTTTTTCCCCATTTTTTCCCCATTTTTTCCCCATTTTTTTCCCCATTTTTCCCCATTTTTTCCCCATTTTTCCCGTCCTTTCCCGTTCTTTTCCCGGCGCCGTTTCCGCTCTGCCCCGAGAGCTTCACCGACAAATCCACGCTCAGCCGGCACCGCCGCATCCACAGCGGCGAGAAACCGACGGCTGCGGCGTCTGCGGCAAGAGCTTCAGCCGCAGCTCGCACCACAAGCGCCACCAGCGCACGCACGGCACCGGCGGTGAGGTGCTGCCGCTCTGGGCCTGCTGAGACCGGTTCGGGTTGGGTTTGGATGGGTTTGGGTCAAAGCTTTGTCAAAAAAAGCAAAAAAAATGAAGTTTTTTGGTCAAAAAATGCCAATTTTGGAGTGGTTTTGTTGTGGTTCTTGCGTTGGGTCGTTGGGTCTTGGGTGGTCGCGGTTGGTTGGGTTTGATGGGATTTTTTGGGATTTTTTGGGGTTTTTTTGGCGATTTTTTGGTGATTTTTTGTGATTTTTTAGGGATTATTTTGGAGATTTTTTGGAGGTTTTTTGGGATTTTTTGCCATTTTTTCCCGATTTTTTTGGTGATTTTTTACCAATTTTTTCCAATATTTTTTTGATTTTTTTGCAATTTTTTTACGATTTTTTTCGTATTTTTCCGTATTTTTTTGGTGACTTTTTTGTAATTTTTTGAGAATTTTTTCCCATTTTTTCCCAATTTTTTTTGGATCTTTTCCCGTTTTTTTCCGTATTTTTCGCAATTTTTTGCCATTTTTTTGCCAATTTTTTGCCATTTTTTCCCCATTTTTTACCATTTTTTCACCATATTTTTGTCATTTTTTCCCCATTTTTTCCCCATTTTTTTGCCATTTTTTCCCCATTTTTCCACGATTTTTTCCCCATTTTTCCCGTTCTTTCCCAGAGTTTCCTGGTTCCGTTCCGGCTCCGTTTTTCCGGTGCTGCCGCTCTGGGCCTGCTGAGGGGGTTTGGGTTGGGTTTGGGTCAAAAAAAGCAAAAAAAATGAAGTTTTTTGGTCAAAAAATGCCAATTTTGGAGTGGTTTTGTTGTGGTTCTTGGGTTGGGTTGTTGGGTCTTGGGTGGTCGTGGTTGGGTTGGGTTTTATGGGATTTTATGGGATTTTTTAGGGATTTTTTGTGATTTTTTAGGGATTATTTTGGAGATTGTTTTGAGTTGTTTTGGGATTTTTTGGGGATTTTTTGCCATTTTTTCCCGATTTTTTGGTGATTTTTTACCAATTTTTTCCAATTTTTTAATGATTTTTTGGCATTTTTTCACGATTTTTTTCCTATTTTTTTCCTATTTTTTTCCTATTTTTTGGTGCCTTTTTTGTGATTTTTAGAGAATTTTTTCCCATTTTTTCCCAATTTTTTTTGGATCTTTTCCCGTTTTTTTCCGTATTTTTCACGATTTTTTGCCATTTTTTTGCCAATTTTTCCCCATTTTTTCCCCATTTTTCCCCATTTTTTCACCATTTTTTTGTGATTTTTTCCCCATTTTTTCCCCATTTTTTCCCCATTTTTTCCCCATTTTTTCCCCATTTTTTCCCCATTTTTCCCCATTTTTTCCCCATTTTTCCCGTCCTTTCCCGTTCTTTTCCCGGCGCCGTTTCCGCTCTGCCCCGAGAGCTTCACCGACAAATCCACGCTCAGCCGGCACCGCCGCATCCACAGCGGCGAGAAACCGACGGCTGCGGCGTCTGCGGCAAGAGCTTCAGCCGCAGCTCGCACCACAAGCGCCACCAGCGCACGCACGGCACCGGGGACGCGGCGGTGCTGCCGCTCTGGGCCTGCTGAGGGGGTTTGGATGGGTTTGGGTTGGAGTTATGTCAAAAAAAGCAAAAAAAATGAAGTTTTTTGGTCAAAAAATGCCAATTTTGGAGTGGTTTTGTTGTGGTTCTTGGGTTGGGTCATCGCGTGTTGGGTGGTCGCGGTTGGGTTGGGTTTTATGGGATTTTATGGGATTTTTTGGGTTTTTTTGGTGATTTTTTGTGATTTTTTAGGGATTATTTTGGAGATTTTTTGGAGGTTTTTTGGGATTTTTTGCCATTTTTTCCCGATTTTTTTGGTGATTTTTTACCAATTTTTTCCAATATTTTTTTGATTTTTTTGCGATTTTTTTACGATTTTTTTCGTATTTTTCCGTATTTTTTTGGTGACTTTTTTGTGATTTTTTGAGAATTTTTTCCCATTTTTTCCCAATTTTTTTTGCATCTTTTCCCATTTTTTTCCAAATTTTTCACGATTTTTAGTGATTTTTTTGCCATTTTTTAGCCATTTTTTAGCGATTTTTTTACGATTTTTTCCTTATTTTTTTGCCATTTTTTCCCCATTTTTTCCCCATTTTTTACCATTTTTTCACCATTTTTTTGTGATTTTTTTCCCCATTTTTTCCCCATTTTTTCCCCATTTTTTCCCCATTTTTCCCCATTTTTTCCCCATTTTTCCCGTCCTTTCCCGTTCTTTTCCCGGCGCCGTTTCCGCTCTGCCCCGAGAGCTTCACCGACAAATCCACGCTCAGCCAGCACCGCCGCATCCACAGCGGCGAGAAACCGACGGCTGCGGCGTCTGCGGCAAGAGCTTCAGCCGCAGCTCGCACCACAAGCGCCACCAGCGCACGCACGGCACCGGGGACGCGGCGCTGCTGCCGCTCTGGGCCTGCTGAGAGGGTTTGGGATGGGTTTGTGTCAAAAAAAGCAAAAAAAATGAAGTTTTTTGGTCAAAAAATGCCAATTTTGGAGTGGTTTTGTTGTGGTTCTTGGGTTGGGTCATCGCGTGTTGGGTGGTCGCGGTTGGGTTGGGTTTTATGGGATTTTATGGGATTTTTTGGGTTTTTTTGGCGATTTTTTGGTGATTTTTTGTGATTTTTTAGGGATTATTTTGGAGATTTTTTGGAGTTTTTTGGGGATTTTTTGGGGATTTTTTGCCATTTTTTCCCGATTTTTTGGTGATTTTTTACCAATTTTTTCCAATTTTTTAATGTTTTTTTGCCATTTTTTGACGATTTTTTTCCTATTTTTTTCCTATTTTTTGGTGCCTTTTTTGTGATTTTTTGAGAATTTTTTCCCATTTTTTCCCAATTTTTTTGGGATCTTTTCCCGTTTTTTTCCGTATTTTTCACAATTTTTTGCCATTTTTTTGCCAATTTTTTGCCATTTTTTCCCCATTTTTTCCCATTTTTTCACCATTTTTTGTGATTTTTTCACCATTTTTTCCCCATTTTTCACCATTTTTTCCCCATTTTTCCCGTTCTTTCCCGTTCTTTTCCCGGTTCCGTTCCGGCTCCGTTTTTCCGGTGCTGCCGCTCTGGGCCTGCTGAGAGGGTTTGGGTTGGGTTTGGGTTGGGTTTGGGTCAAAGCTTTGTCAAAAAAAGCAAAAAAAATGAAGTTTTTTGGTCAAAAAATGCCAATTTTGGAGTGGTTTTGTTGTGGTTCTTGGGTTGGGTCATCGCGTGTTGGGTGGTCGTGGTTGGGTTGGGATTTATGGGATTTTTTGAGGTTTTTTAGGAATTTTTTAGGGATTTTTTGGCAATTTTTTGTGATTTTTTAGGGATTATTTTGGAGATTTTTTGGAGTTTTTTTGGGATTTTTTGGGGATTTTTTGCCATTTTTTCCCGATTTTTTGGTGATTTTTTACCAATTTTTTCCGATTTTTTAATGTTTTTTTGCCATTTTTTTACGATTTTTTTCCGATTTTTTTTCCTATTTTTTGGTGCCTTTTTTGTGATTTTTTGAGAATTTTTTGCCATTTTTTCCCAATATTTTTGGGATCTTTTCCCATTTTTTCCCGAATTTTTTGCAATTTTTAGTGATTTTTTCGCCTTTTTTTAGCAATTTTTTCCTCATTTTTTTGTCTTTTTTTTGCCAATTTTTTTGCCATTTTTTCCCCATTTTTCCACCATTTTTTCCCCATTTTTCCCGTTCTTTCCCAGAGTTTCCCGGTTCCGTTCCGGCTCCGTTTTTCCGGTGCTGCCGCTCTGGGCCTGCTGAGAGGGTTTGGATGGGTTTGGGTCAAAGCTTTGTCAAAAAAAGCAAAAAAATGAAGTTTTTTGGTCAAAAAATGCCAATTTTGGAGTGGTTTTGTTGTGGTTCTTGGGTTGGGTCGTTGGGTCTTGGGTGGTCGCGGTTGGGTTGGGTTTTATGGAATTTTTTGGGATCTTTTGGTGATTTTTTGGCGATTTTTTGGGGATTTTTAGGGATTTTTTTGGGATGATTTTGGAGATTTTTATGTGATTTTTTTTTTAGTTTTTTGGGGATTTTTTGCGAATTTTTTGTGCTTTTTTAACGATTTTTTGCAATTTTGTTGTGATTTTTTTTAGGGATTATTTTGGAGATTTTTTGGAGTTTTTTTGGGATTTTTTTGCAATTTTTTGCCATTTTTTTTCCAATTTTTTGGTGATTTTTTACCATTTTTTTTCCAATTTTTTTTTTAATTTTTGCCATTTTTTTACGATTTTTTTCCTATTTTTTTTCCTATTTTTTGGTGACTTTTTTGTAATTTTTTAGTGATTTTTTTGCCATTTTTTGGTGATTTTTTTTGCCATTTTTTTGTGATTTTTTTTGCCATTTTTTTCCAGTTTTTTGGGGATCTTTTCCCGTTTTTTTGCGAATTTGTTGCGATTTGTTAGCATTTTTTTGTGATTTTTTCGTTATTTTTTTTGCCATTTTTTTGCTATTTTTTTCGGGATTTTTTGCGAATTTTTTGCCATTTTTTTCCATATTTTTTTGCGATTTTTCCCCCATTTTTTGCTGATTTTTTTGCAATTTTTTCAGATTTTTTTGGTGACTTTTTTAGGGATCATTTTGGAGATTTTTTGGAGGTTTTTTTGGGATATTTTGGGGATTTTTTTCAAGTTTTTGGGGATTTTTTTTGCGATTTTTTTTGCCACTTTTTGGTATTTTTTTGTCAGTTTTTTCCGCTTTTTTTGGGATTTTTTTGGAGTTTTTTGGGATTTATTTGGAATTTTTGGGGATTTTTTTTGGGGAGGTTTTGGGGTTTTTTGATCCCAAAGCCCCTCCCCCCACTCAAAGCCCCTCCCCCTTTGATGACGTCACCCATCCCAATGACGTCACGCCCACCCCGATGACGTCACACCACAGGGATTCTCTTTGGGTGGGGGGAGGGGTTTTATTAAAAGCGGGGGAGGGGAAATTTGGCAAAATCCGCGCCCCTCCCCCACCCCTCCCCTCCCCCACCCCCAATAAATACCCGGGCTCAGGAGGGGGCGGGGCTTGGCTGCGGCAGCCAATCAGCACCGGCCACGCCCCCTGGCCACGCCCCCTGCCGTGGGTCACAGCCTGGTCCCGCTATGGGGCACAAGGGGGGGGCTGTGGGGCACTCCCGGCCCCACTCGTGCCTCAGTTTCCCCCCACTTGGGGGTCGGTCCCTGCCCCACTTGGGGGTCACAGCCAGCCCCACTTGGGGGGCAGAGCTGGCCCCACTCGTGCCTCAGTTTCCCCCCACTTGGGGGTCACTTTGTTCCCAACTTGGGGGTCAGTCCAAGCCCCACTTGGGGGTCACAGCCAGCCCCACTCGTGCCTCAGTTTCCCCCCACTTGGGGGTCACTTTGTTCCCAACTTGGGGGTCGGTCCCTGCCCCACTTGGGGGTCACTTTGTTCCCACTTAGGGGTCAGACCCGGCTCCACTCGTGCCTCAGTTTCTCCCCACTTGGGGGTCAGTCCAGGCCCCAATTATGGGTCAGTCCCAGCCCCACTCGTGCCTCAGTTTCCCCCCACTTGGGGGTCACTTTGTTCCCACTTATGGGTCAGTTCGGGCCCCACTCGTGCCTCAGTTTCTCCCCACTCGTGCCTCAGTTTCTCCCCACTTGGGGGTCAGTCCCTGCCCCACTCCCGGCTCCGCTGTGGGGCTGCAGGGCCGGGGGTCACTGCAGGGTCCCCCTGTGGGGCACCGTGGGGATCTGTGGGTCACGGGGAGCAGCCGTGGGGCTCCGTGGGTCACTCTGGTTGGCTGTAGGGTGCTGTGGGTCGCTCCGTGGGTCACTTGGGCTCTGTGGGTCACTCTGGGTGGCCGTGGGGCTCCGTGGGTCACTCCATGGGTCACTCGTGGGTCGCTGTGGGTCACTTGTGGGGCTCTGTTGGTCTCTCTGGGTGGCCGTGGGGCTCCGTGGGTCACTTGTGGGGCTCCGTGGGTCACTTGTGGGGCTCTGTGGGTCACCCGTGGGTCGCTGTGGGTCACTTGTGGGGCTCCGTGGGTCACCCGTGGGTCGCTGTGGGTCACCCGTGGGGCTCCGTGGGTCACTTATGGGTCGCTGTGGGTCACTTGTGGGGCTCCGTGGGTCACTTGTGGGTCGCTGTGGGTCACTTGTGGGGCTCCGTGGGTCACTTATGGGGCTCCGTGGGTCACTTGTGGGTCGCTGTGGGTCACCCGTGGGTCTCCGTGGGTCACTTGTGGGGCTCCGTGGGTCACTTGTGGGTCGCTGTGGGTCACTTGTGGGTCGCTGTGGGTCACTTGTGGGTCGCAGCTCCGCCGACAGCGCGTCGAAGGCGTCCAACATGGCGGCGCGGACGCGCTCGGTCAGCGCGGGGACGTCGGCCGGGCCCAGGCCCCGAGTGGCCAACGGCGGCAGCACCTGGATCACGCACTGCCCTGGGGGGCGCGGGTCGGGGGCTGCCCCATAGATCCCTGCCCCATAGATCCCTGCCCCATAGCGGCCTGACCCATAGATCCCTGCCCCATAGATCCCTGCCCCATAGCGGCCTGACCCATAGAGCTCTGCCCCACAGAGCCCTGACCCATAGAGCTCTTACCTATAGATCCCTGCCCCATAGCGGCCTGACCCATAGAGCCCTGACCCATAGATCCCTGCCCCATAGAGCCCTGCCCCATAGCGGCCTGACCCATAGAGCTCTGCCCCACAGAGCCCTGCCCCATAGAGCTCTTACCTATAGATCCCTGCCCCATAGCGGCCTGACCCATAGAGCCCTGACCCATAGTGGCCTGCCCCATAGAACTCTGCCCCATAGAGCCCTGACCCATAGAGCTCTTCCCTATAGACCCCTGCCCCATAGATCCCTGCCCCATAGCGGCCTGACCCATAGAGCCCCTGACCCATAGAGCCCTGCCCCATAGCAGCCTGTCCCATAGATCCCTGCCCCATAGCGGCCTGACCCATAGAGCCCTGCCCCATAGAGCCCCTGTCCCATAGAGCTCTTCCCTATAGACCCCTGCCCCATAGATCCCTGCCCCATAGAGCCCTGACCCATAGAGCTCTTCCCTATAGACCCCTGCCCCATAGATCCCTGCCCCATAGCGGCCTGACCCATAGAGCTCTTCCATATAGACCCCTGCCCCATAGATCCCTGCCCCATAGAGCCCTGCCCCATAGCGCCCTGCCCCATAGATCCCTGCCCCCTAGACCCCTGCCCCATAGAGCCCTGCTCCATAGCCCCCTGCCCCATAGAGCTCTGCCCCACATAGAACACCCTGCCCCACACAAAATCCCCCAGCCCCACACATCCCCCAGCCCCACACATCCCCCCCAGCCCAAGTGCCCCCCCAGCCCCACAAGTGCCCCCCAGCCCCACAAGTTCCCCCCAGCCCCACAAGTTCCCCCCAGCCCCACAAGTGTCCCCCAGCCCCACAAGTGCCCCCCAGCCCCACAAGTGCCCCCCCTCACCAGCCGTGAACCTGCGCTCCCGTTTGCTGTAGAAGTGTTGGTAGGACGAGATCACGATGGGGACCACGGGCACCTGTGGGGCAGGACGGGCTCGGGGAGGCTCCTGCTGCCCCACAGCTGCTGCCCCACAGCTGCTGCCCCACAGCTGCTGCCCCACGGCTGCCCCACGGCTGCCCCACAGCTCCCCACATACCTGGGCCTGCACGGCCAGGTGGAAGGCGCCGCGCTTGAAGGGCAGCATGGAGCCGCTGTGGTTCCGTGTGCCCTCGGGGAACACCCACACCCGAACCTGTGGGGCAGAGAGAGCTGTGGGGCTGCCCCATAGCGTCAGCACCCACACCTGTGGGGCAGAGAGAGCTGTGGGGCTGCCCCATAGCGTCAGCACCCACACCTGTGGGGCAGAGAGAGCTGTGGGGCTGCCCCATAGCGTCAGCACCCACACCTGTGGGGCAGAGAGAGGTGTAGGGCTGCCCCATAGCGTCAACACCCACACCTGTGGGGCACAGAGAGATGTGGGGCTGCCCCATAGCGTCAGCACCCACACCTGTGCGGCAGAGAGAAATGTGGGGCTGCCCCATAGCGTCAGCACCCACACCTGTGGGGCAGAGAGAGATGTGGGGCAGCCCCATAGCGTCAACACCCACACCTGTGGGGCAGAGAGAGCTGTGGGGCTGCCCCATAGCGTCAACACCCACACCTGTGGGGCAGAGAGAGCTGTGGGGCTGCCCCATAGCGTCAGCACCCACACCTGTGGGGCAGAGAGAGCTGTGGGGCTGCCCCATAGCGTCAGCACCCACACCTGTGGGGCAGAGAGAAATGTGGGGCTGCCCCATAGCGCCCCATAACTGCCCCATAGCCCAGCCCCACTCATGTCCTGGCTGAGCATGGTGTGGGCAGCCTTGGCCATGACGCTGCCAGCCCCATAGCGCCCCATAGCGCCCCATAACCACCCCATAGCACCCCACAGCGCCCCATATCCCATCCCCACTCACGTCCTGGCTGAGCATGGTGTGTGCAGCCTCGGCCATGATGCTGCCAGCCCCATAGCGCCCCATAACCACTCCATAACTGCCCCATAGCACCCCATAACTGACCCATAGCGCCCCATAACCACCCCATAGCGCCCCATAACTGCCCCATAGCGCCCCATAACCCAGCCCCACTCACGTCCTGGCTGAGCATGGTGTGTGCAGCCTCGGCCATGACGCTGATGGCGTCGTGCGTGCGCTTGCGGTCGATGAAGATGATGCCCCCGAGCCAGCAGACGACGCCCACGGCGCCCATGTAGAGCAGCTCCCGCTTGGCGATGGGGACGCAGCGGTCGGGGAGCACCTCCATCATCCCTGGGGGGGACGCGTGGGGCACGTGTGGGGGGTGTGGGGCACGTGTGGAGCACGTGTGGGGGGTGTGGGGCACGTGTGGGG
This sequence comes from Poecile atricapillus, assembly GCF_030490865.1. Lineage (NCBI taxonomy): Eukaryota > Metazoa > Chordata > Aves > Passeriformes > Paridae > Poecile > Poecile atricapillus. The sequence continues at coordinate 428,351 of NC_081274.1, read as the reverse complement.
CACGTGTGGGGGGTGTGGGGCACGTGTGGGGTGTGTGGGGCACGTGTGGGGCACGTGTGGGGGGTGTGGGGCACGTGTGGGGTGTGGGGGGCACGTGTGGGGTGTGTGGGGGGTGTGGGGCACGTGTGGGGCACGTGTGGGGCACATGTGGGGGGTGTGGGGCACATGTGGGGCACGTGTGGGGGGTGTGGGGCACGTGTGCGGGGTGTGGGGTGTGTGGGGCACGTGTGGGGCTGAGGGGAGTTTGGGGTTCAGTGGGGCAGCCGTTGGTTGGGGATCTGTGGGGTCAGGGACCTGTGAGATCGAGGATCTATGGGGCAGGGATCTATGGGGCAGGGATCTATGGGGATCTATGGGGCAGGGATCTATGGGGATCTATGGGGCAGAGGCTCTATGGGGCAGGGATCTATGGGGCAGGGATCTATGGGGATCTATGGGGCAGGGATCTATGGGGATCTATGGGGCAGAGGCTCTATGGGGCAGGGATCTATGGGGATCTATGGGGCAGGGCTCTATGGGTCAGGGATCTATGGGGATCTATAGGTCAGGGATGTGTGGGTCAGAGATGTGTGGGGCAGGGATGTGTGGGGCAGGGATCTATGGGGCACATACCCAGCAGGTCCAGCGAGCTCTGGTGGTTGCTCACCACCACGTAGGGCTGTGAGCTCAGAGCTCCATGGGGATCTATGGGGCAGGGATGTGTGGGGCAGGGATCTATGGGGCAGGGATCTATGGGGCAGGGATGTGATCTATGGGGCACATACCCAGCAGGTCCAGAGAGCTCTGGTGGTTGCTCACCACCACGTAGGGCTGTGAGCTCAGAGCTCCATGGGGATGTGTGGGGCAGGGATGTGTGGGGCAGGGATGTGATCTATGGGGCAGGGATCTATGGGGCAGGGATCTATGGGGCACATACCCAGCAGGTCCAGCGAGCTCTGGTGGTTGCTCACCACCACGTAGGGCTGTGAGCTCAGAGCTCCATGGGGATGTGTGGGGCAGGGCTCTATGGGGCAGGGATCTATGGGGCAGGGATCTATGGGGCACATACCCAGCAGGTCCAGAGAGCTCTGGTGGTTGCTCACCACCACGTAGGGCTGCCGTGGGGGGAAGTTCTGCGCCCCCCTGACCTCCATGCGGATCCCGTAGAGTCTCTTCACGTGCTGCATCAGCCCCCGGATGATTCTGTGGGGCAGACTTGGGGGGCTCAGCCCCATAGCGGGACCCACAGAGCCCCAGGGGTAAACACACCAGTGCTCTGGGGTGGGGGATTGAGCCAAAACTGCGCCGAGTTGTCCCAAAACGGCTCCAAATTGTCCCAAAACGGCTCCAAATCGTCCCAAAACGGCTCCAAATCGTCCCAAAACTGCCTCAAACAACCCAAAACTGCCTCAAATGACCCAAAACTGCTCCAAATCGTCCCAAAACTGCTCCAAATCACCCCAAAACTGCCTCAAATGACCCAAAACTGCCCCAAAACTGCCCCAAGTAACCCAAAACTGCCTCAAAACGGCTCCAAATCGTCCCAAAACTGCCTCAAATGACCCAAAACTGCCCCCAAACTGCTCCAAATCACCCCAAAAGTGCCTTAAATAACCCAAAACTGCCTCAAATAACCCAAAACTGCCTCAAAACTGTCCCAAGTAACCCAAAACTGCCCCAAATCACCCAAAACTGCCTCAAATCCTCCCAAAACTGCCCCAAATCTCCCCATAACTGCCCCAAATCTCCCCAAAACTGCCCCAAATCACCCAAAACTGCCTCAAATCCTCCCAAAACTGCCCCAAATCTCCCCATAACTGCCCCAAATCTCCCCAAAACTGCCCCAAATCACCCAAAACTGCCTCAAATCCTCCCAAAACTGCCCCAAATCTCCCCATAACTGCCCCAAATCACCCAAAACTGCCCCAAATAACCCAAAACTGCCCCAAATCACCCAAAACTGCCCCAAATCACCCAAAACTGCCTCAAATCACCCAAAACTGCCCCAAATAACCCAAAACTGCCCCAAATAACCCAAAACTGCCCCAAATAACCCAAACCTGCCTCAAAACTGCCCCAAATTGTCCCAAAACTGCCCCAAATTGTCCCAAAACTGCCCCAAATCCCCTCAAAGTGATCCCAAATCACCTCCTAATGACCCTAAAATGACCCAAAATCCCCGGAATTCTCCCCAAATTCCCCTCTCACTTCATGTTCTCCACGTCCCTGCCCCTGAGGGCGCACAGGGGGATGGCCAGGAGCCCCAAATCCCCCCAAATCCCCCCAAAATCACCCAAAATCCCCCCATATCTCCCCATAACTGACCCATAGTGACACATAATGACCCCAAAATGTCCCAAAATCCCCGGAATTCTCCCCAAAACGTGTCCTCACTTCATGTTCTCCACGTCCCTGCCCCTCAGGGCGCACAGGGGGATGGCCAGCAGGGCCAGCAGCCCCAAAACCACCCCAAATCCCCCCAAAATCCCCCCAAAATCCCCCTAAAATCCCCCATAACCACCCCATATCTCACCCATATCTCACCCAAAATGACCCCAAAATGACCCAAAATGCCCCAAAATCCCCGGAATTCTCCCCAAAATCCCCTCTCACTTCATGTTCTCCACGTCCCTGCCCCTGAGGGCGCACAGGGGGATGGCCAGCAGGGCCAGCAGCCCCAAAACCACCCCAAATCCCCCCAAAATCCCCCAAATCCCCCCAAAATCCCCCCAAAATCCCCCCATAATGACCCATAACTGACCCATAGTGACCCATAACTGACCCCATAATGACCCAAAATCCCCGGAATTCTCCCCAAAATCCCCTCTCACTTCATGTTCTCCACGTCTCTTCCCCTCAGGGCACACAGGGGGATGGCCAGCAGGGCCAGCAGCAGGATCCAGCCGTTGTAGAATCCCATCTTGCAGAAGAAGCGGAAGGAGCCGCAGCGCTCGTAGAGCAGCGGCAGCAGCAGCAGCGCCAGCGCCAGCGCCGCCGTCCCCACCGTCACCTCCATCCTGCCTGGGGAGGGAGAGAATGTTCTGGAAGGGGCTGGGGGGAGTGGGGGAGAAAGCAGAAAAAAATCTGCCCCAAAATGTGCATTTTGGGGAAAAAAAGCCCAAAAAAATCGATTTAAAACATTAAATTTGCCCCAAAATTGGATTTTTTGAGACCCTAAATTGTCCATTTCGGGGAAAAAAACACCCAAAAAATCCATTAAAGACCCCAAATCTGCCCCAAAATTGCACCTTGAGACACTAAATTGTCCATTTTGTGGAGAAAAACTCCCAAAAATTCATTAAAAGCACAAAATTTGCCCCAAAATTGCACCTTGGGAGCATAAATTGACCATTTTGGGAAGAAATCACAAAAAAACCCACATGGAAAACCCCAAATTTGCCCCAAAATTGTATTTTTGAGACCCTAAATTGTCCATTTTGTAGAGAAAAACTCCCAAAAATTCATTAAAAGCACAAAATCTGCCCCAAAATTGCACCTTGGAACCATAAATTGTCCATTTTGGGGAGAAATCCCAAAAAAATTCCCATGGAAAACCCCAAATTTGTCCCCACCGTCACCTCCATCCTGCCTGGGGACACAGAGAACGTTCTGGAAGGGGCTGGGGGGAGTTTGGGAGAAAGCAGAAAAAAATCTGCCCCAAAATTGCACTTTAAGACCCTAAATTGTCCATTTTGGGGAGAAAAAAACCCAAAAAAATCGATTTAAAACATGAAATTTGCCCCAAAATTGGATTTTTTGAGACCCTAAATTGTCCATTTTGTGAAGAAAAACACCAAAAAATCCATTTAAAACATGAAATTTGCCCCAAAATCGGATTTTTGAGACCCTAAATTGTCCATTTTGTGGAGAAATCACAAAAAAACCACATGGAAAACCCCAAATCTGCCCCAAAATTGCACCTTGGGAGCATAAATTGTCCATTTTGGGAAGAAATCACAAAAAAACCCACATGGAAAATCCCAAATTTGCCCCAAAATTGGATTTTTGAGACCCTAAATTGTCCATTTTGTGGAGAAAAACTCCCAAAAATTCATTAAAAGCACAAAATCTGACCCAAGATTGCACCTTGGAACGATAAATTGACCATTTTGGGGAGATATCACAAAAAAATTCCCATGGAAAACCCCAAATCCGTCCCCACCGTCACCTCCATCCTGCCTGGGGACACAGAGAAGGTTCTGGAAGGGGCTGGGGGAGTGGGGAGAAAGCAGAAAAAAATCTGCCCCAAAATGTGCATTTTGGGGGAAAAAAACCCAGTGGAAAACCCCAAATCTGCCCCAAAATTGGATTTTTGAGGCCCTAAATTGTCCATTTTGGGGAAAAAGTGTGAAAAATCTCCATGGAAAACCCCAAATCTGCCCCAAAATTGCACCTTGAGACCCTAAATTGAACATTTTGTGAAGAAAAACTCCCAAAAATTCATTAAAAGCACAAGATCTGACCCAAAATTGCACTTAGGGAGTCTAAATTGTCAATTTTGGGCAGAAATCACCAAAAAACCCACATGGAAAACCCCAAATTTGCCCCAAAATTGCATTTTTGAGACTCTAATTTGTCCATTTTGTAGAGAAAAACTCCCAAAAATTCATTAAAAGCACAAAATCTGACCCAAAATTGCACCTTGGGACCATAAATTGACCATTTTGGGGAGAAATCACAAAAAAATTCCCATGGAAAACCCCAAATCCGTCCCCACCGTCACCTCCATCCTGCCTGGGGACACACACAGAGAATGTTCTGGAAGGGGCTGGGGGGAGTGGGGGAGAAAGCAGAAAAAAATCTGCCCCAAAATGTGCATTTTGGGGGAAAAAAACCCAAAAAAAATCCATTTAAAACATTAAATTCGCCCCAAAATTGGATTTTTTTTTACCCTAAATTGTCCATTTTGTGGAGAAAACCCAAAAAAACCACATGGAAAACCCCAAATCTGCCCCAAAATTGCACCTTGGGAACATAAATTGTCCATTTTGGGGAGAAATCCCAAAAAAATTCCCATGGAAAACCCCAAATCTGTCCCCACCGTCACCTCCATCCTGCCTGGGGAGGGAGAGAATGTTCTGGAAGGGGCTGGGGGGAGTTGGGGAGAAAGCAGAAAAAAATCTGCCCCAAAATGTGCATTTTTAGGAGAAAAAAACCCCAAAAAAATCCATTTAAAACATTAAATTTGCCCCAAAATTGGATTTTTTTTTACCCTAAATTGTCCATTTTGTGAAGAAAAACCCCAAAAAATCCATTAAAGACCCCAAATCTGCCCCAAAATTGGACTTTGAGACCCTAAATTGTCCGTTTTGTGGAGAAATCCCAAAAAAATCCCTGTGGAAAACCCCAAATCTGCCCCAAAATTGCACTTTGGGACCCTAAATTGTCCATTTTGGGGAGAAAACCCCAAAAAATTTAATTTAAAACATGAAATTTGCCCCAAAATTGCAGTTTTGAGACCTTAAATTGTCCGTTTTGGGGAAAAAGTCTAAAAAATCTCCATTAAAAACCCCAAATTTTGACCTAGGGACTCCAAATTATTAATTTTGTGGAAAAAAACCACAAAAATTCATTAAAAACCCCCAAATCTGCCCCCACCGTCACCTCCATCCTGCCTGGGGACACACAGAACGTTCTGGAAGGGGCTGGGGGGGTTGGGGAGAAAGCAGAAAAAAATCTGCCCCAAAATGTGAATTTTGGGGGAAAAAAACCCAGTGGAAAACCCCAAATCTGCCCCAAAATTGCATTTTTGAGACCCTAAATTGTCAATTTCGGGGAAAAAAACCCCCAAAATCCCGGTGGAAATGGTGAAATCTGCCCCAAAATTGTACCCTGGGACCCTAAATTGTCCATTTTGGGGAAAAAGTCTAAAAAATCTCCATGGAAAACCCCAAATCTGCCCCAAAATCACATTTTTGAGACCCTAAATTGCCCATCTTGTGGAGAAAACCCCAAAAAATTTAATTTAAAACACGAAATTTGCCCCAAAATTGCAGTTTTGAGACCTTAACTTGTCCGTTTTGGGGAAAAAGTCTAAAAAATCTCCATTAAAAACCCCAAATCTGACCCAAATTTTGACCTAGGGACTCCAAATTATTAATTTTGTGGAAAAAAACCCCAAAAATTCATTAAAAAACCCCAAATTTGTCCCCACCGTCACCTCCATCCTGCCTGGGGACACACAGAACGTTCTGGAAGGGGCTGGGGGAGTTGGGGGAGAAAGCAGAAAAAAATCTGCCCCAAAATGTGAATTTTGGGGGAAAAAAACCCAGTGGAAAACCCCAAATCTGCCCCAAAATTGCATTTTTGAGACCCTAAATTATCAATTTTGGGGAAAAAAAACCCCAAAAATCCCGGTGGAAATGGTGAAATCTGCCCCAAAATTGTACCCTGGGACCCTAAATTGTCCATTTTGTGAAGAAAACCACCAAAAAATCCATTTAAAACATTAAATTCGCCCCAAAATCGGATTTTTGAGACCCTAAATTGTCCATTTTGGGGAAAAAGTCTGAAAAATCTCCATGGAAAAACCCAAATCTGCCCCAAAATTGCACTTTGGGAGCATAAATTGTCCATTTTGGGGAGAAAAAACCCCCAAAAATTAATTTAAAACATGAAATTTGCCCCAAAATTGCACTTTCGAGACCCTAAATTGTCCATTTTGTAGAGAAATCACCAAAAAGACTCCATGAAAATCATGAAATCCGCCCCAAAATTGGACTTTGAGATCCTAAATTGTGGCTTTTGTGTAAAAAAAACCCCAAAAATTCATAAAAAATCCCAAATCTGCCCAAAATTGCACTTAGGGAATCCAAATTATCCATTTTGTGGAGAAAAAAACCCAAAAAATTTATTAAAAACTTGAAATTTGCCCCAAAATTACCCTTGGGGACCCCCAAAATCCCCTCAGGACCCCCCAAATTCCCTCATTTTTATCACAAAATCCCTCATTTTACCCCAAAATCCCCCTCAGGACTCCAAAAATCCCTTATTTTACCCCAAAATCCCTCATTTTCCCCCAAATTTCCTCATTTTCACCACAAATTTCTTCATTTTCACCCCAAAATCCCCTCAGGATCCCCTCAATTCCCTCGTTTTCACCCCAAATTTCCACATTTTCACCTCAAAATCTCTCATTTTTACACCAAAATCTCTCATTTTCACCCCAAATTCCCTCATTTTTACACCAAAATTCCCTCAATTTTCTCTCAATTCCCCAAAATCTCCTCAATTTTTCCTCAAACCCCCAAAAATCTCCTCAATTTCTCCTCAAAATCTCAATTTCCCCTCATTTTTACACCAAAATCCCCTCAAAACCCCCAAAATCTCCTGAACTTCCCCAAAATCTCCTCAATTTCACCTCAAACCCCCAAAATCCCCTCAAAACCCCCAAAATCTCCTCAATTTCCCTCAAATCCCAAAAATCTCCTCAATTTCCCCTCAAACCTCCCAAAATCTGCTCAAATTTTACTCAAATTCCTCTCAATTTCCCCTCGAACCCCCCAAAATCTCAATTTCCCCCAAAATATCCTCAATATTTCCTCAAACCCCCCAAAATCTCCTCAATTTCACCCAAAAATCTCCTTATTTTCACCCCGAACCCCAAAATCTCCTCAATTTAACCCAAAATCTCCTCAATTTCCCCTCAAAATCTCCTCAAACCCCCAAAATCTCCTCAATTTCCCCTCAGGACCCCCCAAATCCCCTCAAAACCCCCAAAATCCCCTCAAAACCCATAAAATCCCCTCAAAGCCCCCAGAATCTCCTCATTTTCCCCCAAAATCTCCTCAATTCCCCAAAATCTCCTCAATTTCCCCTCAACGCCCCCAAAATCTCAATTTCCCCTCAGGACCTCCAAAATCCCCTCAAAACCCCCAAAATTCCCTCAAAACCCATAAAATCCCCTCAAAGCCCCCAGAATCTCCTCATTTTCCCCCAAAATCTCCTCAATTCCCCAAAATCTCCTCAATTTTTCCTCAAATTCCCCCAAATCTCCTCAATTTCACCCAAAAATCTCCTTATTTTCACCCCGAACCCCAAAATCTCCTCAATTTAACCCAAAATCTCCTCAATTTCCCCTCAAACTCCCAAAATATCAATTTCCCCTAATTTTTACACCAAAATCTCCTAAATTTTACCTCAAACCCCCCAAAATCTCAATTTCCCCTCAAAATCTCCTCAATTTCCCCTCAGGACCCCCAAAATCCCCTCAAAAACCCCAAAATCTCCTCAATTTCACCCAAAATCTCCTCAATTTCTCCAAAATCTCCTCAATTTCACCCTAAATCTCCTCAATTTCCCCTCAAAATCTCCTCAATTTCACCCCGAACCCCCAAAATCTCAATTTCCCCTCATTTTTACACCAAAATCTCCTCAATTTCCCCTCAAAATCTCCTCAATTTCACCTCAAACCTCCAAAATCTCAATTTCCCCTCATTTTTACACCAAAATCTCCTCAAAGCCCCCAAAATCTCCTCAATTTTCCCTCAAACCCCCAAAATCTCTTCAATTTCATCCCGAACCCCCAAAATCTCCTCAATTTCACCTCAAATCCCCCAAAATCTCCTCAATTTTCTCTCAATTCCCCAAAATCTCCTCATTTTTTCCTCAAACCCCCCAAATCCCCTCAATTTCTCCTCAAAATCTCAATTTCCCCTCATTTTTACACCAAAATCCCCTCAAAACCCCCAAAATCTCCTGAACTTCCCCAAAATCTCCTCAATTTCACCTCAAACCCCCAAAATCCCCTCAAAACCCCCAAAATCTCCTCAATTTCCCTCAAATCCCAAAAATCTCCTCAATTTCCCCTCAAACCTCCCAAAATCTGCTCAAACTTTACTCAAATTCCTCAAATTCTCCACAAATTCCCCTCGAACCCCCCAAAATCTCCTCAATTTCACCCAAAAATCTCCTTATTTTCACCCCGAACCCCAAAATCTCCTCAATTTAACCCAAAATCTCCTCAATTTCCCCTCAAACCCCCCAAAATCTCAATTTCCCCTCAAAATCTCCTCAATTTCCCCTCAGGACCCTCAAAATCCCCTCAAAAACCCCAAAATCTCCTCAATTTCACCCAAAATCTCCTCAATTTCTCCAAAATCTCCTCAATTTCACCCTAAATCTCCTCAGTTTCCCCTCAAACCCCCAAAATCGCCTCAATTTTTCCTCAAAAACCCCAAAATCCCCTCAATTTCCCCCCAAAATCTCCTCATTTTGCCCCCGGTTCCCCTCAGGGCCCCTCCCTCCCCTCAGGGCTCGGCCGGGCCCGGGCGGGGCCGGGCGGGGCGGCCCCGTGGGCGGCCCCAGCGCATCCCCGGAGCCTCCAGCGGCCCCATCCCCTCCCCGCGGCCCCCGGGACCCCTCGGGACCCCCCCGGGACCCCCAAAATCCGCTCGGGACCCCCGAAATCCCCTCAGGCCCCGCCGGTACCGGGAGGGGCGGCGGCTGCGGCGGCGGCGCGGGCCCGTCCCGGCGCCGGAAGCGACGTCACTGATTGACAACCGCCTGGGCCAATCAGCGCCGCGCGCCGCGCGTCCCGCCCCCTCCTCAGGGCCGTGCGTGGTTGCCGTGGTAACGAGGAAAGGGCGGGAAAAGGAACCGCCAAACCAGCGCGTCGCCACGGCAACGCGGCGGGGTGTCGTCCCGCCCCGCGCTGCTGATTGGATAAGCGTTATGCCTGTCAACGAGGCGCGACCAATCAAAAGCCAGCCGGTGGAAGTGGCGCCCAGCCAGCCAATCGCGTTTCGCGGGGGCCGGATCCTCATTGATGTCAGCCAATAGCAGCGCGGCGCTTTGATTGACAGGGGCGGGGGGAGATGGTGTGAGGGGAAGGAGAAGATGGCGGCGGCGGGCGGCGCTGAGGGGAGGAGCGGCGGCGATGGCGGCGGCGGCTGCGGCCGTTCCGCCTCCCGTGATGGACACCTGTGCAGGTGAGGGGCGGGATTTGGGGGGCTTTTTGGGGGTCTCGGGGGGATTTTGGGGGTCTCGGGGGGATTTTGGGGGGTCTCGGGGGAATTTTGGGGGGGTGTCCAAGGGAGGTTCTGAGGGGCGGGGGGAGATTTGGGGGTTTGAGGAGGCCCCTGAAGGGTCTGGGGGTGATTTTGAGGGGTCTCTGAGGGGTTTTGGGGTGGTTTGGGAGAGTCTGGGGGAATTTTGGGGGGTCTCTGAGGGATTTGGGGGGTTTTGGGGGGTCCCAGCCCGCTGTTCTCCCCTCCCCCCTCAGGTGAGATTTTTGGGTTGGGGAAAGTTTGAAAAAAACCCCAAATTTCACCCCAAAAATAAAACCTCCCCCTGCCCCTGCCCCGAGTTTGATTTGGGGTCGGGAAATGAGGGAAAAGAACCCAAAAAATTCCCCCAGGAGCCTCGAGAAACGCCCTGGGAGACACCAAAATTCACAGAATTCGAAGGAAATCACCCAAAAAAACCCACGCTGAGAATTGCTCAAAAGTTTGAGGAAAAATCCTCGAAAATTTAAAATTTAAGGAAAAAATTTAAGGGGAAAATCCCCAAAATTAAAGGGAAAATCGCTGAAAGTTAAAGGAAAAAAAGCCCAAAATTAAAAGAGATGAAAGCCCAAAGTGAAAGGGAAAATCCTGGAAAATTAAAGGAAACGTCCCCAAAAATTAAAGGAAAAATCTCCAAAAGTTAAAGGAAAAAGCCTTCAAAATTAAAGGGAAAAAAGTCTCAGAAATTTAAGGACAAATCCTCAAAAATTAAAGGAAAATTTCCAAAAAAACTACAGGAAAAACCCCCCCAAAATTAAATGAAAAATCTCCAAAATTGAAGTAAAACCCCCAGAAGTTCCCGAGGAAATGCCTGAAAAATTTTCCTCAAAAAACCCCAAATTTTCCCTGAAAATTCCCACAAAATCCTGATTAAACCTCCCAAAAAACCACCAAGAATTCCTCCAAAAAAAATCCCAGAAAATTCCCTTAAAAAAACCCCCAAAACGATCCCGAAATTCTGACAAAATCGCCCCAAAATTCCCGCCGAAAATTCCTTGAAAATTCCGATGAAATTTACCCCAAAATTTCCGCCTGAAATTCACCAAAATTCTGAAGAAATCCCCCCAAAATTCCGATGAAATCCCCCCAAAATTCCTGCCCCAAATTCCCCAAAATTCCGATGAAATCCCCCCAAAATTCCAATGAAATCCCCCCAAAATTCCTGCCCCAAATTCCCCAAAATTCTGAAGAAATCCCCCCAAAATTCCGATGAAATCCCCCCAAAATTCCTGCCCCAAATTCCCCAAAATTCTGACTAAATCCAAAATTCCGATGAAATCCCCCCAAAATTCCCGCCCCAAATTCCCCAGAATTCTGAAGAAATCCCCCCAAAATTCCGATGAAATCCCCCCAAAATTCCTGCCCCAAATTCCCCAAAATTCTGAAGAAATCCCCCCAAAATTCCCACCAAAAATTCCTTGAAAATTCCGACGAAATTCCCCAAAATTCCCGCCCAAAATTCCCCAAAATTCCGACAAAATCCCCCCAAAATTCCCGCCTGAAATTCCCCAAAATTCCTCAGTTTGGATTTTCCCGTTTTTTATTGATTTGAGGGAAAAACGCTCCTGGGAGGGGGCGGGGACAGAGAAAAAAGGCGCGGCCCCTTTAAGAAAGGGGCGTGGCCTCTGAGCAAACCACGCCCACAGAATGGGCGTGGCCTCACCAGAGGGGGCGTGGCTTGGAGACTTTTGCTTCCTTTGGGGGCGTGGCCAAACAGATTTATTCAAATGAGGGGGCGTGGCCACATAAACTTGTTTCCTATTGGGTGTGGCTTCCCAAACCATAAATTAATGAGGGGGCGTGGCTTAATTACAATCAAGGGGTGTGTCCTAATTAAATCCCAATGAGGGGGTGTGGCTTAATTAAATTAAAACAAAGGGCGTGGCTTAATTCCAATCAAGGGGTGTGTCCTAATTAAATATCAATGAGGGGTGTGGCTTAATTAAATTAAAACAAAGGGCGTGGCTTAATTCCAATCAAGGGGTGTGTCCTAATTAAATATCAATGAGGGGCGTGGCTTAATTCCAATCAAGGGGCATGTCCTAATTAAACATCAATGAGGGGCGTGGCTTAATTAAAACAAAGGGTGTGGCTTAATTCAAATCAAGGGGCGTGGCCTGATTAAATCCAATAAGGGCGTGGCTTAATTAAATTTTAATGAGAGGGTGTGACTTGATTAAATTTTGATTGGGGTGTGGCTTGAATAAATTAAATTCTAATGAGAGGGCGTGGTTTAAATTTTAATTGGGTGTGGCTTGAATAAATTAAATTTTAATGAGGGGCGTGGTTTGTGTTTATTACATTGAGGGGCGTGGCTTCAAAGCCACGCCCATTTCTCTGGAAAGGGGTGTGGCCTCGGGGGTCATTTGCATAAGTGGGTGTGGCCTCGGGGTTATTTGCATAAGGGGGCGTGGTCTGATGGGGTGGGCGTGGCTCAGGGGCGCCGAGGGGGCGGGGCCCGCGCGGGGGGCGGGGCCCGGCGGCGCCGGACGTGGATGACGCGCGTGTCGATCACCTCGCAGTCCACCTGCATCATGGGCTGGAGACCGCGGAGGGAGTCTGGGGGACAAAAAACACCCCAAAAATGGGCAAAAACACCCCAAAAATGGGCAAAAACACCCCAAAAATGGTCAAAAACACCCCAAAATACCCCAAAATACCCCCAAAACACCCTAAAATACACCAAAAACACCCCAAAATCACCCCAAACTACACCAAAAACATCCAAAATAACCCAAAATCACCTTAAAATAACCCAAAATACCCAAAAATAACCCCAAAACACTCTAAACCCACTCCAAAATAATCCCAAAAACAACCCAAAATCATCCAAAATCACCCAAAATAACCCAAAATAACCCAAAATAACCCAAAATCACCCAAAATCACCCCAAACTACACCAAAACCATCCAAAATAACCCAAAACAACCCCAAAATGTCCCAAAATCCCCCAAAAACTCCCCCAAAAAATGGGATTTTTGGGGCTTTTTTGAGGGATTTTGGGGTTTTTTTCTTTAAGGGATTTTGGGGAGATTTGGGGGGATTTTGGGGTTTTTTTAAGAGGATTTTGGGTTTTTTTGAGGGGATTTTGGGTTTTTTTGGGGAAGATTTTGGGGTTTTTTGGGGGGGGGATTTTTTGAGGATTTTGAGGTTTTTTTGGGGGATTTTGGAATTTTTTTTCTTTAAGGGATTTTGGGGAGATTTGAGGGGATTTTGGGGTTTTTTTGGAGAGGATTTTGGGATTTTTTGAGGGGATTTTGGGGTTTTTTGGGGGGAGATTTTGGGGTTTTTGTGTTTTTTTTTAAGAGGAATTTGGGTTTTTTTGAGGGGATTTTGGGTTTTTTTGGGGTTGTTTTGGGGTTTTTTGGGGTTTTTTGGGGGGAGATTTTGGGGTTTTTTGTTTTTTTTTTTGAAGAGGAATTTGGGTTTTTTGAGGGGATTTTGGGGTTTTTGGGGAGAATTTGGGGGTTTTTTGGAGAAGATTTTTTGGGGATTTTGAGGGGTTTTTTTGGGGAGGAATTTGGGGTTTTTCGAGGGAATTTTGGGTTTTTTTCTTTAGGGGATTTGGGGTTTTTGGGGGAGATTTTGGGGGGATTTGGGGTTTTTTTGGGGGGATTTTTGGGGGGATTTTGGGGTTTTTTTGAGGTGATTTTTTTGGGATTTTGAGGATTTTTTTGGGGGAGGAATTTGGGTTTTTTTCCAGGGATTTTGGAGGTTTTTGGGGTGGATTTTGGGGATTTTTTGGGGGGATTTTGGGGGAGACTTGGGGGGGTTTTGGGGAGATTTTTTGGGGGAATTTTGGGGAGATTTGGGTTTTTTGGGGGGGAATTTTTTGAGGATTTTTGGGAGATTTTGGGGGTTTTGTGGTTTTTTGGGGAGTTTTGGGGTTTTTAGGGTGTTTTTGGGTGATTTTGGGTGTTTCTGGGGTGTTTTGGGGTGATTTCGGGTGATTTTGGGTGTTTTTCAGGTGATTTCAGGTGTTTTTGGGTTTTTTTTATGTGTTTTCAGGTAGATTTTGGGTGTTTTTGGGTGATTTTGGGTGTTTTTCAGGTGATTTCAGGTGTTTTTGAGTTTTTTTAGGTGTTTTCAGGTAGATTTTGGGTGGTTTTGGGTGATTTTAGGTGATTTTGGGTGGTTTTGGGTGTTTTTGGGTGATTTTGGGTGTTTTTCAGGTGATTTCTGGTGTTTTTGGGGTGTTTTTGGGGTGTTTTTGGGGTGTTTTTGGGGTGATTTCGGGTGTTTTTGGGGTCCCTCTCACCGTTGAGCGCCGCCGCCGGCATCACCAGGGACATTTTGGGTCGCGAGGTTTTGTTGTGGCTCCGGGCCGGGAGCAGGAGATGATCCTGGAACCAAAAAAATCCCAAATTATCCCCAAAATCCTCTCCAAAATCTGCTCAGGGACAGCCCAAATCAACCCTAAAAATTCCCCCCCAAAATTCCTTTAAAATTGTCAAAAAAATGTAAAAATCTCTGTTAAAAAAAACACCAAAATCCTCCCAAAATCCATGAAAATCCCCCCAAAAAATCCTAAAAATATCCCCAAAAATCTGCAAAAAATCCCCTAAAAATTGACCAAAAGTCCCTCAAAATGTCCCCAAAAATATCCCAAAAAATCCCTAAAATATCCCCAAAACTCCCCCCAAAAATCTCAAAAACATCTTCCCAAATCCTCCTAAAAATCCCGCAAAAAATTCCCCCCAAAATCCCCCAAAATCCTCCTAAAAATCCCCCAAAAAATCCCCCTTAAACCTCAAAAAAATTCCAAAGAATCTCTAAAAAACACAAAAAAATCCCCCCAAAAAATTCCTCCCAAATATCCCAAAAACTCCTTAAAAAAATCCCCCCAAAATTTCCCAAAAATATCCCTAAAAATCCATAAAAAAACCCCCAAAAAATCCCCCCAAAAAACCCAAAAATCCCCCCAAAAAAATCCCTAAAACATCTCAAAATATTCCTCAAAAACCCCTAAAAAATCCCTAAAAAACCCCAAAAAATCCTTCCCCAAAATTTTCAAAAAAATCCCTAAAAAAACCCCAAAAATCCCCCCCAAAATCTCCCAAAAAATCCCTGAAAAAATCCCAAAATATCCCTAAAAAACCCCAAAAAATCCCCCCCAAAATTCCCAAAAAAATCCCTAAAAAAATCCTAAAAATCCCTAAAAAAATTCCAAAAAATCCCAAAAAAATCACCCAAAAAATTCCTCCCAAATATCCCAAAAACTCCTTAAAAAAATCCCCCAAAAATTTCCCAAAAAATCCCTAAATAAACCCAAAAAATCCCCCCCAAATCTCCAAAAAAATTCCTGAAAAAATCTCAAAATATCCCTAAAAAACCCCAAATGCTCCCCCCCAAAATTCCCCAAAAAATCCCTAAATAAACCCAAAAAATCCCCCCCAAATCTCCAAAAAAATCCCTAAAAAAATTCCAAAATATCCCTAAAAAACCCCAAATGCTCCCCCCAAAAATTCCCAAAAAAATCCCGAAAAAATCCCTAAAAATCCCTAAAAAAATTCCAAAAAATCCCCAAAAAATCACCCAAAAAATCCCAAAAAATAAAAAAAAAAATCCCAAAAAATTCCCCAAAACTCCCTGAGATCTCCCGAACCCCTCCTTGAATTCCCAAATTCCCAGAATTCCCGGAATTCCCGGAATTCCCGCCTACCCTTCGGAAGGAGACCACGTAGAAAGTGTCGTCCCTGCGGTCGATGGCGGCCAAAATTCGGGGTTCGGGGGGGTCGGGGCCTCGGTAGAGCTGGAGCTGCCCCGGGGGGGCCCTGGGGGAGAAAATTTGGGAATTTGGGAGGATTTGGGGAGAATTGGGGAATTTGGGGAATTTTTTTGGATTTTTTTAGGATTTTTTGGGGATTTTTTGGGATTTATATGGGATTTTTTTTTTTTTTTATTTTTGGGGGGATTTTTTGGGATTTTTTTGGGATTTATTGGGGATTTGGGGGGATTTTTTTGGGGATTTTTTGGGGGATTTTTTGGGATTTTTTTTGGATTTTTAGGGATTTTTTTGGGATTTATTGGGGATTTATTTGGGATTTTTTTGAGATTTATTGGGGATTTTTGGGGATTCTTTTGTCTTTTTTGGAATTTTTTGGGGATTTTTTTTGGCTTTTTGAGGATTTTTTGGTATTTATTGGCGATTTTTTGGGGATTGGGATTTTTTTGGGGATTTTTTTGAATTTTTGGGGGGATTTTTTGGAATTTATTTGGGATTTTTTGGGATTTTTTAGAGTTTTTTGGGATTTATTGGGGATTTTGGGGATTTTTTGGGGATTGGAATTTTTGGGGGATTTTTTTTTGATTTTTGGAATTTTTTGGGGATTTATTGGGGATTTTTTGGGATTTTGGGGATTTTTTTGGGGGGGTTTCCCCAATTTTGGGGTCTCACCTCTCAGCCCGGGGGGGCTCAGCCGGGAGCAGCCCCTTCCAGGGGGAGGCGCCCTGAAACTGCAGAAAAATGGGTTAAAAACCCCCAAAATGGGTAAAAAACCTCAAAAACGGGTAAAAAACACCCAAAAATGGGTAAAAAACCCCAAAAATGGGTAAAAAACCTCAAAAATGGGTAAAAAACCTCAAAAACGGGTAAAAAACCCCAAAAATGGGTAAAAAACCTCAAAAATGGGTAAAGAACACCCAAATATGGGTAAAAAACACCCAAAAATGGGTAAAAAATCCCAAAAATGGGTCAGAAACCCCAAAAATGGGTCAAAACCACCCAAAAATGGGTAAAAAACCTCAAAAATGGGTAAAAAACACCCAAAAATGGGTCAGAAACCCCAAAAATGGGTAAAAAAACCCAAAAATGGGTAAAAAAACCCAAAAATGGGTCAAAACCACCCAAAAATGGGTCAAAAATCCCCAAAATGGGTAAAAAACACCCGAAAATGGGTAAAAAACCACAAAAATGGGTAAAAAACCCACAAAAATGGGTAAAAAACACCCAAAAATGGGTAAAAAACACCCAAAAATGGGTCAGAGACCCCAAAAATGGGTAAAAAAATCCAAAAATGGGTCAAAACCACCCAAAAATGGGTAAAAAACCCACAAAATTGGGTAAAAAAACCCCCAAAATGGGTAAAAAACCTCAAAAATGGGTCAAAAACCCTCAAGAATGGGTCAAAAATCCACAAAAATGGGTAAAAAACCCTCATAAATGGGTGAGGGACCCCTAAAAATGGAATCAGGGACCCCCAAAATGGGGTCAGGGACCCCAAAAAATGGGTCAAAAACCCCAAAAATGGGGTCAGAGACCCCAAAAATGGAGCCAGGGACCCTCAGGACCCCCCAAAACTCCCCCAAATCCCCCCTGGGACCCCCAAAAATGGGTCCAAAACCCACAAAAATGGGGTCAGGGAACACCCAGGACCCCCCAAATCCCCTCCAGGACCCCCCAAACCTCCCCAGGACCCCCCAAATCCTCCCCAGGACCCCCCAAACCCCCCCAGGACCCCCCAAATCCCCCCCAGGACCCCCCAAATTCCCCCCTCCCCCTCACCTGCCCTCGGGGGGGTCCCTGGGGGGCTCCCCCGGGCGCCCCCCGCCCGATTTGGTGCCTCCGGACCCAACCCCGGAGCTCGTCCGCCAACCTGGGGGGCACGGGGGGGTCAGAGACCCCCGAGAACCCCAAAAAACCCCCCCAAAAACCCCCCAGGACCCCCCAAAATCCACCCAGGACCCCCCAAAATCCCCCAAAACCCCCCAGGACCCCCAAAATCCTGCCAAAATCCCCCCAGGACCCCCCAAAAACCCCCCAGGACCCCCCAAATCCCTCCAGGACCCCCCAAAATCCCCCAAAACCCCCCCAAAACACCCCAGGACCCCCGAAAACCCCCCCAGGACCCCCAAAATCCACCCAGGACCCCCCAAAATCCCCCCAAAACTCCCCCAAAAACCCCCCAGGACCCCCCAAAATCCACCCAGGACCCCCAAAATCCCCCCAAACCCCCCAGGACCCCCCAAAATCTCCCAAAACTCCCCCAAAACACCCCAGGACCCCCCCAAATTCCCCCAAACCCCTCCAGGACCCCCAAACCTCCCCCAAAACCACCTCAGGACCCCCCAAATTCCCCCCAGGACTCCCCAAAATTCCCCCAAATCTCCCCAAAACACTCCAGGACCCCCCAAAATCCCACCAAAATCCCCCAGGACCCCCCAAAATTCCCCCCAGATGCCCCCAGGACCCCCCAAATCCCCGCAGGACCCCCCAAATCCCCCCAGGACCCCCCAAATCCCCCCCAGGCCCCCCCAAATCTCCCCCAAATCCCCCCCAGGACCCCCCAAATCCCTCCCAGGACCCCCCAAAATCCCCCCAGGACCCCCCAAATCTCCCCCAGGACCCCCCCAAATCTCCCCCAGGACCCCTCAAATCTCCCCCAAAATTCCCCCAGGACCCCCAAACTTCCCCCAAATCCCCCCCTAGGACCCCTCAAAATTCCCCCAAAACCCCCCCAGGACCCCCCCCAAACCCCCCCAGGACACCCCAAACACCTCCACGACCTCCCAAAATTCCACCAAACACCCTCAGGACCCCCCAAATCCCTCCCAGGACCCCCCAAATCTCCCCCAAACACCTCCAGGACCCCCCCAAATCCCCCCAGCACCCCCCAAATCCCCCACAGGACACCCCAAAATCCTCCCAAACCTCCCCCAAATCCCCCCAGGACCCCCCAAAATTCCACCAAACCCCCCCAGGACCCCCCAAAATTCCCCCCAGGCCCCCCCAAATCTCCCCCAGGACCCCTCAAAATTCCCCCAAAACCCCCCCAGGACCCCCCAAATCTCCCCCAAACACCTCCAGGACCCCCCCAAATCCCCCCAGCACCCCCCAAATCCCCCCCAGAACACCCCAAAATCCCCCCAGGACCCCCCAAACCCCCCAAAATCCCCTCAGGACCCCCCAAATCTCCCCCAGGACCCCTCAAATCTCCCCCCAAAATCCCCCCAGGACCCCCAAAACCCCCCTAGGACCCCCCAAATCTCCCTCAGGACCCCCCAGGACCCCCCAAACCCCCCCAACCCCCCGGTACCGCAGGGATTCGCTGCGGTTGAAGCCGAGGCACTCGGGGGTCCCCCGGGGGTTTTGGGGCTCCCAGGGGGAAATCGAGGCCAGCGAGGAATTCCTGGGGAGACCCCAAAAAAAAACCCCAACCCTGGAGACCCCTCCCCAAATTCCAACAGCGAAATCTGGGGGGGGGCAACGAAATGGGGGAAAAAAAGGGAATTTTGGGGAGATTTGGGGATTTTTTGGGGGGATTTTTGGGGAAATTTTGGGGATTTTTGGGGGGAATTTTGGAGATTTTGGGAGATTTTGGGGGGATTTTTAGGGGAATTTTGAGGATTTTGGGGGATTTTGGGGAAATTTTGGGGATTTTTGGGGGGAATTTTGGAGATTTTGGGATTTTTGGGGGCATTTTTAGGGGAATTTTGAGGATTTTTGGGGATTTGGGGGAATTTTTGGGATTTTGGGGGGAATTTGGGGGGATTTTGGGGAATTTTTGGGATTTTGGGGGATTTGGGGGAATTTTTGGGATTTTGGGGGGAATTTGGGGGGATTTTGGGGAAATTTTGGGGGGATTTTTGGCGAAATTTTGGGGATTTTTGGGGGGAATTTTGGAGATTTTGGGATTTTTGGGGGGATTTTTAGGGGAATTTTGAGGATTTTTGGGGATTTGGGGGAATTTTTGGGATTTTGGGGGGAATTTTGGGGATTTTGGGGAGATTTTTAGGGGAATTTTGAGGATTTTGGGGGATTTTTGGGGAATTTTTGGGTTTTTGGGGGGAATTTGGGGGGATTTTGAGGATTTTGGGGGATTTTGGGGAATTTTTGGGATTTTGGGGGATTTGGGGGAATTTTTGGGATTTTGGGGGGAATTTGGGGGGATTTTGGGGAAATTTTGGGGAATTTGGGGGATTTGGGGAGAATTTTGGGGGGAATTTTGGGGGATTTTTAGGGAATTTGGGGGGAATTTGGGGGGATTTGGGGGAATTTTTGGGATTTTGGGGGATTTGGGGGGATTTTGGGGAAATTTGGGGGATTTTGGGGGGATTTTGGGGGATTTCTGGGGAATTTTGGGGAAATTTGGGGGATTTTTGGGGATTTTGGGGGAATTTTGGGGGGTTTTGGGGAATTTTTAGGGAATTTTGGGGATTTTGGGGGAAATTTGGGGGATTTGGGGGGGATTTTTAGGTGATTTCTAGGGTCTTTAGGGATTATGGGGGGATTTGGGGGTAATTTTGTGTAATTTCAGGGTAATTTGGGGTAACTCTGGGGAAATTGCGGGAATTTCAGGTGATTTTGGGATATTTTGGGTGATTTTAGGATAATTTCGGGTGATTCTGAGGTGATTTCAGGATTTCAAAATAATTTGGGGAAAATTTCAGGATAATTTGGGATAATTTTGGGATAATTTTGGGATAATTCTGGGATAATTTTGGGGTGATTGCAGGATAATTTTGGGGTAATTTTGGGATAATTTTGGGGTAATTTTGGGATAAATTTGGGATAATTTTGGGATAATTTTGGGATAATTCTGGGATAATTTTGGGGTAATTTCAGGATAATTTTGAGGTAATTTCAGGATAATTTGGGGGTAATTTCAGGGTAATTTCAGGATAAATTTGGGATAATTTTGGGATAATTTTGGGGTAATTTTGGGATCATTTTGGGATAATTTTGGGATAATTTGGGATAATTTTGGGATAATTTCAGGATAATTTTGGGGTAATTTTGGGATAATTCTGGGATAATTTTGGGATAATTGCAGGATAATTTTGGGGTAATTTTGGGATAATTTTGGGATAATTTCAGGATAATTTTGGGACAATTTTGGGATAATTTTGGGATAATTTCAGGATAATTTTGGGGTAATTTTGGGGTAATTTCGGGATAATTCCAGGATAATTTTGGGATAATTTTGGGGTAATTTTGGGATAATTTTGGGGTAATTTCAGGATAATTTGGGGGTAATTTCAGGGTAATTTCAGGATAAATTTGGGATAATTTTGGGATAATTTTGGGGTAATTTTGGGATCATTTTGGGATAATTTTGGGATAATTTGGGATAATTTTGGGATAATTTCAGGATAATTTTGGGGTAATTTTGGGATAATTTTGGGATAATTTTGGGATAATTTCAGGATAATTTTGGGATAACTTTGGGACAAATTTGGGATAATTTTGGGATAATTTGGGATAAATTTGGGATAATTTCAGGATAATTTCGGGGTAATTTTGGGGTAATTCCAGGATAATTCTGGGATAATTTCAGGATAATTTTGGGATAATTTTGGGGTAATTTTGGGATAATTTTGGGGTAATTTCAGGGTAATTTTGGGGTAATTTCAGGATAATTTGGGGGTAATTTCAGGGTAATTTCAGGATAATTCTGGGATAATTTCAGGATAATTTTGGGATCATTTTGGGATAATTTTGGGACCATTCTGGGCTAACCCCCCCCCCTCCCCTCCCCCCTTTCCCCTTACCTGAACCCCTCCCCCCCCCTGGGCCACGCCCCCCGCGCCGGGGGCTCCTCCCCTCGGGGGGGTGGGGGAGGGGTCCCCAGCTCCTGCAGCCCCAGGAGGCGGCGCCGGCCGGGTGGGGGAGGGGCTCCGGCCCGGGGGAGGCTGTGGGGGAGGGGCACGGGTGTCACAGGAGGGGGGGGGAGGGGGGGAGGGGTCTCACCTGAGCCCCGCCCCCACCCCGGAGCCCCCAGACTCACCTGAGCCCCTCCCCCACACTCACCTGAGCCCCTCCCCCACACCCCAGATTCACCTGAGCCCCTCCCCCACCCCCCAGGCTCACCTGAGCCCCTCCACCACAACCCAGACTTACCTGAGCCCCTCCCCCACACTCACCTGAGCCCCTCCCCCACACCCCAGCCTCACTTCAGCCCCTCCCCCAGCCCAGACTCACCTGAGCCCCTCCCCCACACTCACCTGAGCCCCTCCCCCAGACTCACCTGAGCCCATCCCCCACACCCCAGATTCACCTGAGCCCCTCCCCCACCCCCCGGGCTCACCTGGGCCCCTCCCCCACCCACCCAGGCTCACCTGAGCCCCTCCCCCACACTCACCTGCGCCCCTCCCCCACCCCCCGGACTCACCTGGGCCCCTCCCCCACCCCAGGCTCACCTGAGCCCCTCCCCCACCCCCAGCCCCTCCCCCAGGCTCACCTGTCGGGTCTCAGGTGGAGGCTGAGCAGCAGCAGCAGCAGCGCCCCTGCACACCTGAGCCCCTCCCCCACCCCCAGCCCCTCCCCCAGGCTCACCTGTCGGGTGTCAGGTGCAGGCTCAGCAGCAGCAGCAGCAGCGCCCCTGCACAGGCCAACTTCCGGCTGCTGCCAGGTACGGGGGGGGGAGGGGCGGGCTGTGGGGGGAGGGGCAGCTCAGGTGTGTCCCCAGGTACCCCCAGGTGTCCCCAGGTGTGTCCCCAGGTGTGTTCCAGGTGTCCCCAGGTGTGTCCAGGTGTGTCCCCAGGTGTCCCCAGAGGGCCTCAAAGTGTCCCCAGGTGTGTCCAGGTGTGTCCAGGTGTATCCCAGGTGTATCCTATGGACTCCAGGTGTATCCAGCTGTCCCCAGGTGTGCCCAGGTGTCCCCAGGTGTGCCCAGGTGTCCCCAGGTGTATCTCAGGTGTGCCCAGGTGTCCCCAGGTGTGTCTCACCTGTCCCCAGGTGTGTCCTATGTGCCCCAGGTGTCCCCAGGATGTCCCCAGATGTCCCCAGGTGTGCCCAGGTGTCCCCAGGTGTGTCTCACCTGTCCCCAGGTGTGTCTCAGGTGTGTCCCAGGTGTACCCAGATGTCCCCAGATGTCCCCAGGTGTGCCCAGGTGTCCCCAGGTGTGTCTCACCTGTCCCCAGGTGTGTCTCACCTGTCCCCAGGTGTCCCCAGGTGTATCTCAAGTGTATCTCAGGTGTATTTCACCTGTCCCCAGATGTCCCCAGGTGTGCCCCAGATGTATCTCAGGTGTATCTCAGGTGTGCTCAGGTGTCCCCAGGTGTCCCCAGGATGTCCCCAGATGTCCCCAGATGTCCCCAGGTGTCCCCAAGTGTGTCTCACCTGTCCCCAGGTGTGTCTCAGGTGTATCTCAGGTGTGTCTCACCTGTCCCCAGGTGTGTCCTATGTGCCCCAGGTGTCCCCAGCTGTGCCCAGCTGTCCCCAGGTGTACCCCAGGTGTGTCTCACCTGTCCCCAGGTGTCCCCAGGTGTATCTCACCTGTCCCCAGGTGCACTCACCTGTCCCAGCAGCTCCTGCAGTCTGTGTCTCAGCTCTCCGTTGTCTCTCCGGAGCCGCTCGTTCTCGGCCAGCGCCAGGTGCAGTTTCCTCTCCAGCCCCTGCAGGTATTCCCTGCGCCGGCGCCGCGACGCGCTCGCCGACTCCCGGTTCTTGATCATCCGCTGCTGCCGCCGCAACGCGCGCACCTGCGCAGGTGAGACAGGTGAGGATGGGACAGGTGAGACAGGTGAGGGATGGGACAGGTGAGACAGGTGAGGATGGGGACAGGTGAGACAGGTGAGGGATGGGACAGGTGAGACAGGTGAGGATGGGGACAGGTGAGACAGGTGAGGGATGGGACAGGTGAGACAGGTGAGGGATGGGACAGGTGAGGATGGGGACAGGTGAGACAGGTGAGGATGGGGACAGGTGAGACAGGTGAGGGATGGGGACAGGTGAGGATGGAGACAGGTGAGGATGGAGAC
The DNA here is from genome assembly GCF_030490865.1 of Poecile atricapillus. Classification (NCBI taxonomy): domain Eukaryota; kingdom Metazoa; phylum Chordata; class Aves; order Passeriformes; family Paridae; genus Poecile; species Poecile atricapillus. The sequence continues at coordinate 404,666 of NC_081274.1, read as the reverse complement.
AGGTGAGGATGGGACAGGTGAGCGCGCTCGCCGACTCGCGGTTCTTGATCATCCGCTGCTGCCGCCGCAACGCGCGCACCTGCACAGGTGAGACAGAGGAGACGGGACAGGTGAGACAGGTGAGGATGGGGACAGGTGAGGATGGGGACAGGTGAGACAGGTGAGGATGGGGACAGGTGAGGGATGGGGACAGGTGAGGATGGGGACAGGGGAGACAGGTGAGGATGGGGACAGGTGAGGGATGGGGACAGGTGAGGATGGGGACAGGTGAGGGATGGGGACAGGTGAGGATGGGGACAGGTGAGACAGGACAGGTGAGACGGGAGGATGGGGACAGGTGAGATGGGACAGGTGAGACAGGTGAGGATGGAGACAGGTGAGGATGGCACAGGTGAGGGATGGGGACAGGTGAGATGGGACAGGTGAGACAGGTGAGGATGGGACAGGTGAGGATGGGAACAGGTGAGGATGGGGACAGGGGAGACAGGACAGGTGAGACAGGGGAGATGGGACAGGTGAGACAGGTGAGGATGGGGACAGGTGAGGATGGGACAGGTGAGGATGGGGACAGGTGAGACAGGACAGGTGAGACGGGAGATGGGACCGGTGGGACAGGTGAGACAGGTGGGACAGGTGAGGTCAGAGGTCACTCAGATGTCAGGGGTCACTCAGGGGTCACTCAGGGGTCAGGGGTCACTCAGGACAGTGAATGGACACTCAGTGGTCACTCACTCAGGGGTCACTCAGGGGTCACTCAGGGGTCACTCAGGGGTCACTCAGGGGTCACTCAAGGGTCAGAGGTCAGAGGTCATTCAGAGGTCACTCAGGGGTCAGGGGTCACTCAGGGTCACTCAGGGGTCACTCAGGGGTCAGAGGTCAGGGGTCACTCAGGGTCAATCAGGGGTCACTCTGGGGTCACTCAGAGGTCAGAGGTCAGGGGTCACTCAGGGTCACTCAGGGGTCACTCAGGGGTCAGAGGTCAGGGGTCACTCACGTCCAGCGGTGCCGGGGGCGGGGCGGGGGCGGGGCCGGGGGCGATGGCGGCGCCTTTGGGGCTCCGGGCGGGGCCGGGCGGGGCCGGGGGGGGGCGGGGCAGGCACAGGAGCCCCCCCGGGAGCAGAACCGGCACTGGGGGGGCAAAAACACCCAAAATTCATCTTAAAATATCCCAAAATATCCAGAATTCACCCCAAAATATCCCAAATTCATCCCAAATCCACCCCCGGGAGCAGAACCGGCACTGGGGGGGCAAAAACACCCAAAATTCACCCAAAAACACCCAAAATTCACCCAAAACCACCCAAAATTCACCCCAAAATATCCAAAATTCACCCAAGAACACCCAAAATTCACCCAAAAACACCCAAAAACATCCAAAATTCACCCAAAAACACCCAAAATTCACCCCAAAATACCCCCGGGAGCAGAACCGGCACTGGGGGGGCAGAAACACCCAAAATTCACCCAAAATTCACCCAAAAACATCCAAAAACATCCAAAATTCACCCAAAAACATCTAAAATCTGACCCAAAATATCCCAAAACACCCAAAATTCACCCAAAAACACCCAAAAACATCCAAAATTCACCCAAAAACACCCAAAATTCACCCCAAAATACCCCAAAACATCCAAAATCTGACCCAAAATATCCCAAAACACCCAAAATTCACCCCAAATCCACCCCCAGGAGCAGAACCGGCACTGGGGGGGCAGAAACATCCAGAATTCATCTTAAAATATCCCAAAATATCCAGAATTCACCCCAAAATATCCCAAATTCACCCCAAATCCACCCCCGGGAGCAGAACCGGCACTGGGGGGGCAAAAACATCCAAAATTCATCTTAAAATGTCCCAAAATATCCAAAATTCGCCCCAAAATACCCAAAATATCCAAAATCTGACCTAAAATATCCCAAATTCATCCCAAAATATCCCAAATTCATCCCAAAATACCCCAAAACATCCAAAATCTGACCCAAAATATCCCAAAATATCAAAAATTCACCCCAAAAATCCCCCCCCGGGAGCAGAACCGGCACTGGGGGGGCAAAAACATCCAAAATTCAACCAAAACCACCCAGAAACATCCAAAATTCACCCCAAAATACCCAAAATATCCAAAATCTGATCCAAAATATCCCAAATTCATCCCAAAATATCCAAAATACCCCAAATTCATCCCAAAATATCCAAAATATCAAAAATTCACCCCAAAATATCCAAAACATCCAAAATCTGACCCAAAACATCCCAAATTCACCCCAAAATATCCAAAATATCCAAAATCTGACCCAAAATATCCAAAATTCACCCCAAAACATCCCAAAAACATCCAAAATTCACCCCAAAATACCCCAAATTCATCCCAAAATATCCAAAAATATCCAAAATCTGATCCAAAATATCCCAAATTCATCCCAAAATATCCAAAATATCCTAAATTCATCCCAAAAAATCCCAAATTCATCCCAAAATATCAAAAATTCACCCCAAAACATCCAAAATATCCAAAATTCATCCCAAAATATCTCAAAATATCCAAAATCTGACCCAAACCGTCCCAAATTCACCCCAAATTCTTCCCAAAATATCCCAAATTTATCTTAAAATATCCCAAAACATCAAAAATCTGACCCAAAATATCCCAAATTCATCCCAAAATATCCAAAATCTGACCCAAAATATCCCAAATTCACCCCAAAACATCCCAAAATATCCAAAATCTGACCCAAAATATCCCAAATTCACCCCAAAACATCCCAAAATATCCAAAATCCACCCCAAAATATCCCAAATATCCAAAATGTGACCCAAAATATCCCAAATTCCCCCCAATTCCCCCTCACCGAGCTCCGGGGGGGCTCCGGGCAGGGGGGGAGGGGGCTCCGGCTTCACCCCCAGTCCGGGGGGGCCGGGGGCCTGTGGGGACAGAGACAGGGGGGGTTGGGGGGATTTTGGGGGATTTTGGGTTTTTTTTGGGGGGATTTTGGGGGGATTTTGGGTTTTTTGAAGGGATTTTGGGGGGATTTTGGGTTTTTTGAAGGGATTTTGGGGGGATTTTGGGTTTTTTGAAGGGATTTTGGGGGGATTTTGGGTGGATTTTGGGGGGATTTTGGGTTTTTTGAAGGGATTTTGGGGGGATTTTGGGGGGATTTTGGGGTATTTTGGGGGGATTTGGGGTTTTTTGGGGGATTTGGGGGGATTTTGGGGAAATTTTGGGGTTTTTTGGGGGGATTTTGGGGGTTTTGGGGCGATTTTGGGAAAATTTTGGGTTTTTTTGGGGGGATTTTGGGTGGATTTTGGGGAAATTTTGGGTTTTTTGGGGGGGATTTTGTTTTTTTGGGGGGGATTTTGGGGGTTTTGGGGGGATTTTGGGTTTTTTTGGGGGGATTTTGGGGTTTTTTGGGGGATTTGGGGGGATTTTGGGGGATTTTGGGTTTTTTTGGGGGGATTTAGGGTTTTTTGGGGGGAATTTTGGGTTTTTTGGGGGGGATTTTGGGGTTTTTTTTGGGGGGATTTTGGGTTTTTTTGGGGGGATTTCGGGGGGATTTTGGGGGTTTTGGGGGGATTTTGGGGGTTTTGGGGGGATTTTGGGTTTTTTTGGGTTTTTTTGGGGTTTTTTTGGGTTTTTTGGGGTTTTTTGGGGGGGTCTCGTACCCAAACCGGGGGCTCGGAGGAGGAGTCGGAGCAGTGGGAGGAGGTCGGCGAATCCGGCTCCGATTTCACCTGCAAATCTTTTTTTGGGGGGAATTTCGGGGGGTTTTGGGGAATTTTGGGGGGTTTGGGGGTTTTTGGAGGGTTTGGGGAGAAGTCTCAGACCCAAATTTCTTAAATTTTGGTCTATGGGGCTGAATGAACCCCAAAAACTCCCCAAAACCTCCTTAAAATCCCCCAAATTCCCCCAAAACCTCCTCAAAACCACCCAAATTCCCCCTAAGTCCCCCAAATTCCCCCCAGATCTCCCCTAAATCCCCTCAGGAACCCCCCAAACCCCCCAAAATTCCCCCAAATTCCCCCGAAACCTTTTCCAGGACCCCATAAACCCCCTGAAATCTCCCCTAAACCCCCTCAGGACCGCCCCAGACCCCCCCAGACCCCCCCAAATCCCCCAAACCCTTTCCAGGACCCCCTAAATCCCCCGAAATCTCCCCTAAACCCCCTCAAAATTCCCCCAACCCCCCCAAATCCTCCCTAAATTCCCCCAGGACCCCCCAAACCCTTTCCAGGACCCCCTGAATCTCCCCTAAATCATCTCAGGACCCCCCCAAACCCCCCCAAATCCCCCCAAACCCTTTCCAGGACCCCCTAAATCCCCCGAAATCTCCCCTAAACCCCCTCAGGACCCCCCAAACCCTTTCCAGGACACCCTGAATCTCCCCTAAATCCTCTCAGGACCCCCCAAAATCCCCCCAAATCCCCCCAAACCCTTTCCAGGACCCTCTAAATCCCACGAAATCTCCCCTAAACCCCCTCAGGACCCCCCCAGATCCCCTCAGGACCCCCCAAACCCTTTCCAGGATCCCCTAAACCCCCCGAAATCTCCCCTAAACCCCCTCAGGACCCCCCAAATCCCTTCAGGAGCCCCCCAACCCCCCCCCCCGGACCCCCCTAAATCCCCCCAGGACCACCCAAACCCCACCAAAATCCCCCCAAATCCTCTCAGGACTCCCCCAAATCCTCTCAGGACCCCCCAAAATCCCCCCAAATCCCCCCAAATCCCCCCTCACTCACCGGGACGCTCCCGGGGGGTCTCTGGGTTCCAGGGGGGCTCGGGGGTTCCGGCCCCTCCCCCCCCATCAAAGCCACAATGGAACTGGGGGGGGGGGGAGGGGAACGGGAACATTTTGGGGACCCCCCGAGGGGGCGTGGCCTAAAAAACCACGCCCCCAAAATGGGCGGGGCTTAAACGAACTGGGCGTGGCTTTACCGTGGGCTCCAGGGAGGGGAAGAGGTGGGCGGGGTCAAGGCAGCCGTAAATGGCGTCATCTGCATAAAAAGGGGCGTGGTCAGCACCAAACCACGCCCACCCTCATTTACACCCCGTTAAGCCCCGCCCCTTCCGTTAAATTATTCAAATTAAGCAACCACGCCCAAACAATCCCGGCTCGTTTAAATAATTTGCTTAATAAGCCACGCCTCTAAAAGGCGCCCCGCCCCCTTTTTCCTCCCCTCACGCGCGGGTTTCGCTCCCTCAGAGCCCCCCCCCCCTCGCCAGGCCCAGGCCTCACCCCAATCCTCGGCCCCCAGTAAATTGTCAGCGCGGAACCGCCCCGGGTCCAGCTGCACCAACAGCTCCGGCGCCAGCGCCGCCATCTTCCCGCCGCTCCTCCTTCCCTCACGCCGCTCCGCCCCGCCCCCTCCCGCTCCCAGCCAATCAGCGCCCGCCCTCCTCCCCCTCCGGCCAATGGGAGGGCGGGGATTTCCCGCCTTCCTTCCCGCGCATGCGCGCGGCGCCGCTTCCGCCTCCCCTCACGGTTTCTTTCCCCCCCCCTCCCTCCCCTCCCCTCCGCGGGGCTCCCGAGGATTTCCGGGCCCGGTTCGGTCCCGGCGGCGATTTCCGGTCCCGGTTCGGTCCCGGCGGCGATTTCCGGTCCCGGTTCGGACCCGGCGGCGATTTCCGGTCCCGGGAGGAGCAGCGCGAGCTCCCGAGGCGGTAACGGAGCCCCGGGAACCCCGCGGGAGCGAGCGCGGTCGCCATGGCAACGGCGGGGGGGGGCTGATGGGGGGGAGAGGCCGGAAATGACGTATAAGCCAGAGCAACGGCGTGGGGGCGCGACCGGAAGCGATGTTCTCCATAGCAACCGCGAGGGGGCGAGGCCGGAAGTGACGTACGCCATAGCAACGGCGAGGGGGCGGGGACGGAAGTGACGTGACAAAATGTTTAGGCCACACCCCTTTTTCTTTCCCCCCAGGAGGATCTGATTGGCCGAGGGAGAGATGGAAGGAGCGGCAGCAGCCAATGGGGAAGCGGCGCCTCGCGGAGCAGCCAATCAGAGCACAGAGCCCGAGGAAGCGGCGGCCAATGGGCAGCGAGATCAGGAAGGAGCGGCAGCCAATGGGGACGCGGCATCGCAGGGCTCGTCCAATGAGAGGAGGAGCAGCTGCGGCTCAGCCAATCAGGACGCAGAGGTGCAGGGGGTGACCAATGAGAGCGAGGAGCCGCAGGCGGCCAATGAGAGCACAGGACACAAAACTCCCGCCAACGAGGAGGCGGCGCACGAGAAACCAACCAATGAGAACACAGCGTGGAAAAAACCAACCAATGAGGACACAGCGTGTAAAAAACCAACCAATGAGGACACAGCGTGTAAAAAACCAACCAATGAGAACACAGCGCGTAAAAAACCAACCAATGAGAACACAGCGCATAAAAAACTAACCAGTGAGGACTCAGCGTGTAAAAAACCAACCAATGAGGACACAGTGTGTAAAAAATCAACCAATGAGGACACAGAGTGCAAAAACCCAGCCAATGAGGACTCAGCACGTAAAATATTGACCAATGAGGACACAGCGTGTAAAAAATCAACCAATGAGGACACAGAATGCAAAAATCCAGCCAATGAGGACTCAGCGCATAAAAAAACAACCAATGAGGGCGCAGCGCATAAAGCTTTGGCCAATCAGGACGCAGCGCAAAAATCCCTGGCCAATCAGGACTCAGCGCCATCCCCGACCAATCAGGACTCAGCACCACAAGCGCCGACCAATCAGGACTCGGCGCCCTCAGCCGCAGCCAATCAGGGCCGCACCGGCCAATCCCCGCCCAGCGCGGCCGAGCCCTGGGATTGGTCGCTGGAGGAGGCGTGGCTGCGCGCGCCGGACGACGAATGGCTGGAGGCGTTCGGGGCGGAGCCCGAGGGCTGGGGGGCGGAGCTCGATGAGGAAGGGGCGGAGCCTCTCTATGCAAATGAGGCCGATGACGGCGCCGAGCGCTGGCGGCCCAGCCCGGACGCCTCCTGGTCCAAGCTGACGCTGCGGCGCGGGCGGGGCCTGGCCCGGCCCGGTTCCGGTTCCTTGTGCCGCGTCCGCGTGGTGGCCGTCCAAGATGGCGGCGCCGCCTGGGGCGCGCCGGCCGCGCCGTCCGGCTGGCGCAGCGTCCGGCTGGGCTCGGCCGAGGGCCGCTGGGCCTGGGCGCTGGACGCCATCTTGGAAACCATGAGGCGCGGCGAAGCGGCGCTGCTGCGTCCGTCCGGCGCGTCCGGCGCCGCCGTCGCCGTCCACCTGGGCCCCTTCACGCCCGCCCCGCCATTTTGGGCCACGCCCGCGCCCGTGCGATGGCGGGCGGTGCTGCGCGCCCGCTCCCGCGCCGACGCCCTGCTGGGCCTGGGCCTGGACGCCGCCGCCGCCAGCGCTTTCTCCCGCGGCCTCCGCGGTGCCGCCGCCGCCGCCGGAACCGGAACCGGAACCGGAACCGCGCCGGACGCCGCAGAGGTCAGCGGGGTGAAGGCCGAGCTCCACGCCGGGCTGGCCCTGGCCCAGCTGCGCCTGGGGCTGCCGGCGGCGGCGGCGGCCAACGCCGGCAAGGCCCTGGCGCTGCGGCCGGCGCACCTGGAGGCGCGCTACCGGCGCGGCCTCGCCCAGGCCGCCATGATGGATCTGGAAGCCGCCGGGCAGGATTTGGTGGCCGTGCTCAGGGCACAGCCCGGCCACGCCGGGGCCAGGAGGGAGCTGAGGAGGGTGAGGAGCGCGGCCAGGGAGAGGGACGCCAGGCTGGCGCGCAGGCTGGGGCGGCTCTTTGCATAATTAATTATCTTTAGTTAATTGGGGTTAATTAAAGAGTGGTTTTGGGGTTTTTCTTGGATTTTTTGGGGGTTTTTTGGGGGTTTTTTGGGATTTTTTGGGGATTTTTTGGGGATTTTTGGGTTTTTTGGGATTTTTTTGGGATTTTTTTGGGATTTTTTTAGGGTTTTTTTGTCGATTTTTGAGGGTTTTTTGGGTTTTTTGGGGATTTTTTGGGGCTGTTTGGTGTTAATTAATGGGATTTGGGGTTTATTAGCGGAGTTTGGATTCAATTAATGAGGTTTTGAAGCCAATAAACGGCATTTGGGTTTAATTAATGAGGTTTGGGTTCAATTAACAGTTTTAGTTTCAATTAACGAGTTCTGGTTTCAATTAACCAGCCAGGGAGAGGGACGCCAGGCTGGCGCGCAGGCTGGGGCGGCTCTTTGCCTAATTAATTATGTTTAGTTAATTAGGGTTAATTATGGGGTAATTTTCGGGATTTTTTGGGGATTTTTTTGGGTTTTTTGGGGATTTTTGGGGATTTTTTTGGGGTTTTTTGGGGTTAATTAGCGCAGGTTGGTTTCAGTTAATGAGTTTTGGTTTCAATTAACGAGGTTTGGAGTCAATTAATGACACTTGGAGTCAATTAATGGGATTTGGAGTCAATTAACGAGTTTTAGGTTCAATTAACCAGCCAGGGAGAGGGACGCCAGGCTGGCGCGCAGGCTGGGGCGGCTCTTTGCCTAATTAATTACATTCAGTTAATTGGGGTTAATTAAAGAGTGGTTTTGGGGTTTTTTTGGGATTTTTTGGGGATTTTTTGGGATTTTTTGGGGATTTTTTTTTTGTTTTTTTAGGATTTTTTGGGGTTTTTTGGGGATTTTTTGGGGGTTTTATGGGATTTTTTCTTTTGGTTTTTTGGGATTTTTTGGGTTTTTTTGGGATTTTTTTTGGGATTTTTTTGGGATTTTTGGGGTTTTTTTTGGGATTTTTAGGTTTTTTGTTTTTTTTTTTTTTCGTTTTTTGGGAATTTTTGGGGGATTTTTTGGGATTTTTTGGGGATTTTTTGAGATTTTTTTTGGGGTTATTTTTGGGGTTTTTGGAGGTTTTTTGGGATTTTTTGGGGGATTTTTTTGGGGGGATTTTTTTGGGATTTTTGGGGGGTTTTTTTGGGATTTTTAGGATTTTTGGTTTTTTTTTTTTGTTTGTTTTTTTGGGATTTTTTGGGGATTTTTTGGGTTATTTTTGGGGTTTTTTTGGGTTTTTTTGGGATTAATTAGCGGGATTTGGGGTTTATTAGTGGAGTTTGGATTCAATTAATGAGGTTTGGAGTCAATTAACGATGTTTGGCTTCAATTACTGACTTTTGGAGTCAATTAATGAGGTTCAGTTTTAATTAACCAGCCAGGGAGAGGGACGCCAGGCTGGCGCGCAGGCTGGGACGGCTCTTTGCCTAATTAATTATCTTTAGTTAATTGGGGTTAATTATGGGGTAATTTTCGGGATTTTTTGGGGATTTTTTTGGGTTTTTTGGGGATTTTTTTGGGGTTTTTTGGGGATTTTTTTGGGATTTTTTTGGGGTTTTTTGGGGTTAATTAGCGCAGGTTGGTTTCAGTTAATGAGTTTTGGTTTCAATTAACGAGGTTTGGAGTCAATTAATGACACTTGGAGTCAATTAATGGGATTTGGAGTCAATTAACGAGTTTTAGGTTCAATTAACCAGCCAGGGAGAGGGACGCCAGGCTGGCGCGCAGGCTGGGGCGGCTCTTTGCCTAATTAATTACATTCAGTTAATTAGGGTTAATTAAAGAGTGGTTTTGGGGTTTTTTTGGGATTTTTTGGGGATTTTTGGGATTTTTTTGGGATTTTTTTTTTTTTGGTTTTTTTTAGGATTTTTTGGGGGTTTTTTGGGATTTTTTTGGGATTTTTTGGGATTTTTTTTTGTTTTTTTAGGGTTTTTTGGGGTTTTTTGGGGATTTTTGGGGATTTTTTGGGGATTTATTTTTTTTTTTAGGATTTTTTGGGGTTTTTGGGGGATTTTTTGGGATTTTTTTGGGGGGTTTTATGGGATTTTTTTTGTTGTTTTTTGGGATTTTTTGGGTTTTTTTGGGGATTTTTTTTGGGATTTTTTTGGGGGTTTTTTGGGATTTTTTTTTATTTTTTAGGATTTTTTGGAGTTTTTTGGGGATTTTTTGGGGGGTTTGATGGGATTTTTTTTTTTTTTTTTGGGATTTTTTGAGGGATTTTTTTGGGGGGGATTTTTTTGGGATTTTTGGGGGGTTTTTTTGGGATTTTTAGGATTTTTTGGGATTTTTTGGGATTTTTTGGGGATTTTTTGGGTTTTTTTTGGGTTATTTTTGGGGTTTTTTGGGGGTTTTTTGGGGCTAATTAGCGGGATTTGGGGTTTATTAGTGGAGCTTGGATTCAATTAATAAGGTTTGGAGTCAATTAACGAGATTCAGAGTCAATTAAAGAGGTTTGAAGTCAATTAAAGAGGTTTGGAGTCAATTAACGGGATTTGGGTTCAATTAACGAGGTTTAGCATCAATTAACGAGGTTTGGTTTCAATTAATGAGTTTTGGGTTCAATTAACGAGGTTTGGTTTCAATTAACGAGTTTTGGGTTCAATTAACAAGCCGGGGAGAGGGACGCCTCTTTGCCTAATTAATTTGAGTTAATTAGTGTAGGGTTAATTAGGGATGATTAAGTTTGGGGGATTTGGGATTTTTTTGGGTTTTTTTGGGGGGTTAATTAGAGAAGTTTCGGGTTAATTAAGGGGGTTTGGGGTTAATTAGCGAGGTTTGGTGTTTATTAGTGACGTTCAGGCTTAATTAAGGAGGTTTAGGGTTAATTAGAGAGGTTTGGAGTTAATTAACGAGGTTTAGCATCAGTTAATGAGCTTTGGAGTCAATTAACGAGCTTTGGAGTCAATTAACGAGGTTCAGCATCAATTAACGAGCCCGGTTAATCTCATTAACCTCGTTAATCTCATTAACCTTGTTAATCTCGTTAACCTCGTTAATCTCGTTAACGAGGCCCCATCCCGGCCCTGGGCAATGAATTCCTTTATTGGGGGCGGATTAATTTATGCAAATTAAGGGGGGGTTTGTCGTTAATTTGTAATTAATTTGTAATTAATTTGCGTTTAATTGGTGGGCGTGGCCTCGCCTTAAACCCCACCTCGATTAATAAAGACCTTAATTAACAAGAAACGCTTAATTAGGCTTGCCGTGACACCCGCCGGGCCCCGCCCCCTCATTAGCATCTCATTAGCATAACAATATAGAGATTTATTCATCCATCAAAGGTGGGGGGAAGGGGGAAGGGGGCGTGGCTTGACATGCAAATGAGCCTCGAAGCATCGCGAGAGAACGCGGCGGAGGGGGGCGTGGCCATGACGTCAGAGACGCGGCGGAGGGGGCGTGGCCATGACGTCATCGCTGGTTGTGGCGGCCCCGCCCCTCCCCCCCCGGGGTTTTTTTGGGGGGTGGGGGAGGGGAGGGGTGGGGGAGGGGTCTCCAAGCCCCGCCCCTCCCCCCCCCATGGTTGCCATGGCAACCGCGACGCTCCTCAGGTCCCCCCCAAACCTTCACGGCGTCCCCGGGGGAGGGGTTATTATGGGATGGCAGCCGCGCCCCTCCCCCACTCCCCTCCCCCACTCCCCTCCCCCACTCCCCTCCCCCCAAGGTGAATTTTTTGGGGGGATTTTGGGGCTTTTTTTAACCCCCCAAAAATCAAAATTTTTTTTTGGCCATTTTGGGGCTTTTTAACCCAAAAACTTCTCAAAAAATGGATTTTTTTCCATTTTAGATCCTTTTTTCCCCAAAAAAAATCGGATTTTTTCCCATTTTAGATCCTTTTTTCCCCCAAAAAATCGGATTTTTTTTCATTTTAGATCATTTTTCCCCAAAAAAATCGGATTTTTTTCCCATTTTAGATCCTTTTTTCCCAAAAAAATCGGATTTTTTTCCACTTTTTAACCCCAAAAACCTCCCCAAAAATGGGATTTTTTGCCATTTTGGTGCTTCTTTCCCCCAAAAAATCAGATTTTTTCCCATTTCAGCTCCTTTTTTCCCAAAAAAAATCGGATTTTTGTGTGATTTCAGTGCCGTTTTTTCCCCAAAAATCAGATTTTTTTTCCAGTTTTTCTCCCCAAAACCTCTCAAAAATCAGATTTTTTTCCATTTTGGTGCCTTTTTAACCCCAAAACCTCCCCAAAAATCAGATTTTTGTGTGATTTTAGCGCCATTTTTTCCCCCAAAATCGGATTTTTTTCCATCTTTTTGCCTTTTTAACCACAAAAGCTCTCAAAAAATCTGATTTTTGTGCCATTTTGAGCCAATTTTAACCCCAAAACCTCCCCAAAAATCAGATTTTTGTGCCTTTTTTTTGCCTTTTTAACCCCAAAATCAGATTTTTTTCCACTTTTCTCCCCAGACCTCTCTAAAATTCAGATTTTTTCCATTTTGAGGCTCAAAAAATCAGATTTTTTTCCATTTTGGGCCCTATTTTCTCTCCAAAACCTCCCCAAAAATCAGATTTTTTTCCATTTTGAGGCCAATTTTAACCTCAAAAATTCCCCAAAAATCAGATTTTTGTGCGATTTTAGCGCCGTTTTTTCCCCAAAAATCGGATTTTTTCCCAGTTTTCTCCCCAGATCTCCCCCAGCCCCGTTTTTTGGGGTGATTTCAGGGGTCCCAGTCATTGTCATTGTGCAATGATGATGACGATGGTGAGACCCCCCAAAACCTCCCCAAAAATCAGATTTTTGTGCCATTTTTTTTCCTTTTTAACCCCAAAATCAGATTTTTTTCCACTTTTCTCCCCAGACCTCTGTAAAATTCAGATTTTTTCCATTTTGAGGCTCAAAAAATCAGATTTTTTTCATTTTGAGTCTCAAAAAATCAGATTTTTTTCCATTTTGAGGCCCTATTTTCTCTCCAAAACCTCCCCAAAAATCAGATTTTTGTGCGATTTTAGCGCCGTTTTTTCCCCAAAAATCAGATTTTTTCCCAGTTTTCTCCCCCCAGACCCATTTTTGGGGCCCCCCAGGTGATTTTCGGGGGTCTCTCAGGGGTCCCAGTCGTTGTCGTGGTGCTGGGCGGCGATGATGATGACGACGGTGAGGATGGTGCACAGGACGATGGCGGCGATGCCCACGGCCAGGCTGATGAAGGAGAAATTCCGCGCCTCCCGCGAGGCGATCTCGGCGCTGGCGATGTCCCCGCGAGCCACGGCCGCGCGCACCTGGAGAGGGGGAGAAAGTTCCAGAAATTCTCTCCAAAAAAATCAAAAAAAAAAAAAATTAAACCAGAAAAAAATCCCTCAAAAAATCCCCAAAAATAAAAAATAAAATCCTTAAAAACTCTCCAAAAATTCCTAAAAATAAAAATAAAAATAATAAAATCCCAAACATGCCATAAAACTCCCAAGACCCCCGAAAAATCTCCCACTCCAAAAAAAAAAACCCTCAAAAAAATCCCCAATAAATTTTAAAAAATTCGAAAAAAAAATTCGAAAAAAAAAAATTTAAAAAAATTTTAAAAAAATTAAAAAAAAAAAAAATTTCAAAAAAATTTCAAAAAAATTTCAAAAAACTTTCAAAAAAATTTCAAAAAACTTTCAAAAAAAATCCCCCAAAAATTCCTCAAAAATTACCAAAAATTCCTCCCCAAAAATTCCCAAAATTCCCCAAAATTCCCCAAACTTCCCCCCAAATTCCCCCGACCTGCACGGCTTTGACGATGGCGACGACGCCGGTGGGCCAGAAGCAGCAGAGCGTGGTGAGGACGGCGATGGGCAGGTAATCGTGGGGGGGCGCCCCCCGCTGCCCCTCGGGGACCCCCAAACCCAGGGGGGGGCCCAGCCCCGCCCCCCCGGCCCCGCCCACAGCGCCGGGGAGAGCCCCGGGGGCGGGGCCGGAGGGGGCGGAGCCAAAAGTCTGGAGAGGGGGGGAAGGGAAAGGGTTAAATGGAGGCCACGCCCCCTCCAAGAAATCAACCACACCCCCCTGATCTCGGTGTTTAAGCTCCGCCCATTTGGGGTAACCACGCCCCCTTTGGGTGGAGCCCCTTTGACCACGCCCCCTTTGGGTGGAGCCCCCTGACCACGCCCCCTTTGGGTGGGACGCCCTTTGACCACGCCCCCTTTGGGTGGGGACACCTCTGACCACGCCCCTTTTGGGTGGGACACTGGCCACGCCCCTTTTGGGTGGAGCCCTCTGACCACGCCCCTTTGGGTGGGGACCTCTGGCCACGCCCCCCTTTGGGTGGGGCACTCTGGCCACGCCCCCTTTGACCACGCCCCTTTGTCCCACTGATATTGGACCACGCCCCTCTCGATGGCCCCCCCTTCTTAGATTATTAATATTAATTATTAACAATTGTCCCCGATTAATCACGCCCTCATTAGCCACGCCCCCAAACGGCCACACCCACTTTAATCAGTCCCACATTGATCACACCCCCAAATAAACCACACCCCCTTTAACCACACCCCAAATAAACCACACCCACTTAAACCACGCCCCAAATAAACCACACCCCAAATAAACCACACCCACTTAAACCACGCCCCAAATAAACCACGCCCCAAATAAACCACACCCCCTTTAACCATGCCCCAAATAAACCACACCCCTTTAACCGCACCCAAAATAAACCACACCCCCGACCACACCCCAAATAAACCACACCCCTTTAACCACACCCCCTTAAACCACGCCCCCAATGGACCACACCCCCGTTGACCACGCCCCCAAATAAGCCTCGCCCAATTAACCACGCCCACTTTAACCACACCCCTTTAAAGCACGCCCCCTTAAACGCCGCCCCTTTAACAACCCCTCCTCATAACCCCACCCCCTTTAACCCCACCCACTTTAACCCCACCCACTTTAACCACGCCCCACTTTAACCACGCCCCCTTCACAACCACACCCGTTTAACCCCGCCCCCTTTAACCACACCCACTTTGACCACACCCCAAATAAACCACACCCCCTTAAACCACGCCCACTTAAACCACGCCCCTTTAAACCACGCCCCTTAAACCACACCCACTTTAACCACACCCACTTAAACCACGCCCCTTTAAACCACGCCCCTTTAAACCACGCCCCCTAAACCCACACCCCTTTAACCACACCCACTTTAACCACACCCCAAATAAACCACACCCATTTAGCCCCGCCCCATTTAACCCCACCCACTTTAGCCCCGCCCCCTTTAGCCCCGCCCCTTTGGCCCCGCCCCCTTTAGCCCCGCCCCTTAAGCCCCGCCCCCTTAAGCCCCGCCCACTCACGGGGTAGACGGGCAGGTAGGCGGAGCAAGGCTGGAGCTGCAGCGCGAAGGGGGGAGGGGCGTAGGGGGCCGGGGGGAGGGGCTGCGGCCCCCCCCGCCCCTCCCCCACCCCCCCCGTAGGCTTGAGGGGGCGGGGCCGCGTGGTGGGGGTGGGGCGGGGGGCGGGGCAGCGTGGCCGCGTGCGTCGCCCCTCCCCCCCCCATCATCATCACGGCCCCTGCGGAGGCGCCCGGGAGACCCCGGGGCAGCGTGGCCGCCCCCGCCCCTCCCCCGCCCAGGCCGAAGGCCCCGCCCCCCGCCCCTCCCCCACCCCGGGGGAGGGTGGAGCTGGGGAAACCCCGGGGGAGGGTGGAGGCCCCTCCCCCACCCGCCCCTCCCCCACCCAGGATGGGGCCGGGGGGGGCGGGGGGGCCGTAAGGGGGGGGGGAGGTGTGGGGAGCCCCCTCAGGGCCTGGGGGGGGGGGGAGGGGAGGGGGTGGGGGAGGGGTGGTGGGGGAGGGGAGGGGTGGGGGAGGGGCGATTTTGGGGTGGGGGATGGGGGAGGGGAAAAAAAATCAGGGGGAAAAAAAAATTGGGGGGAAAAAAAATTAAAATAAATTTAACAAAAAATAGAACAAATTAAAAAATAAATTAAAAGAGATTTAAAAATTAAAATTAAAACAAATTAAAAAATAAATTAAAACAAATTAAAAAATAAATTAAAACACATTTAGAAATAAAAATAATTAAAAATTAAAACACATTTAGAAATACAAATTAAAAAAACCGAATTGGAAAAAAACAAATTGGGAAAAAAATGAAAAAAAAAAAAAATCCATAATTTATTTTTTTTTAATATAAAAAATATTAAAAAAATAGAATTAAAAAATATTTAAAAAAAAAGATTATTAAAATAAGAACAAAACCGAAAATATTACAAAATATTTTTAAAAAAAATTTAAAAATTAAGAAAAAATTTAAAAAATAATACCGAAAAATAATTAAAAAATTAAAAAAAAAAACCGAAGAAAATTAAATAAAATAAGGAAAAGATAAAAATAAATATTATTACAAAATAATTAATAATAGATTAATAAAATAAGGGGTAGGGGGGGCTCCTCCGCGACCCCCCCCCCCCCAAATCCCCCTCCTCCCTCCATCCCCATCCCGGTTTTTGGGTCGCCCCTCCCCCCTCCGTGCCCGAGCTATTTTTAGCCGCGTGGGGGAGGGGAGGGGTCGCGCGCCTCCGTCTCCCCTCCCCCCCCCTCGGATTTTGGGGGACCCCCCCCCCCTCCCTTTGGGCCCCCCCCGATCCCCTCCCCTCCCCCCCCCGCTCCGTACCGGGTTTTTCGGCCGCCATGGCCGGGCCGAGGCGGGAGCGCGACCCCCAAATCCCGGCCTGGATCCGACGGATCGGGGCTGGATCGACCCCCAAATCCCGGCCTGGATCAGCTGGATTGGATCGGGATCGACCCCCCCCAAATCCTGGTCTGGATCAGCTGGATTGGATCGGGATTGACCCCCCCCAAATCCCGGCCTGGATTCCCTGGATTGGATCGGGATCGACCCCCCCAAATCCTGGCCTGGATCCGATGGATTGGATCGGGATCGACCCCCCCCAAATCCCGGTCTGGATCCGACGGATTGGATCGGGATTGACCCCCCCAAATCCCGGCCTGGATTCCCTGGATTGGATCGGGATCGACCCCCCCAAATCCTGGCCTGGATTCCCTGGATTGGATTGGGATCGACCCCCCCAAATCCCGGCCTGGATCCGACGGATTGGATCGGGATCGACCCCCCCAAATCCCGGCCTGGATTCCCTGGAATTGGATCGGGATTGACCCCCCCAAATCCCGGCCTGGATCCGACGGATCGGGGCTGGATCGACCCCCAAATCCTGGCCTGGATTCCCTGGATTGGATCGGGATCGACCCCCCCTAAATCGTGGCCTGGATCCGATGGATCAGGGCTGGATTGAACCCCAAATCCCGGCCTGGATCCGACGGATTGGATCGGGATCAACCCCCCCAAATCCCGGCCTGGATTCCCTGGAATTGGATCGGGATTGACCCCCCCAAATCCCGGCCTGGATCCGACGGATCGGGGCTGGATCGACCCCCAAATCCTGGCCTGGATTCCCTGGATTGGATCGGGATCGACCCCCCCTAAATCCTGGCCTGGATCCGATGGATCAGGGCTGGATTGAACCCCAAATCCCGGCCTGGATCAGCTGGATTGGATTGGGATCGACCCCCCCAAATCCTGGTCTGGATTCCCTGGATTGGATTGGGATCGACCCCCCCAAATCCCGGCCTGGATTCCCTGGATTGGATCGGGATTGACCCCCCCAAATCCCGGCCTGGATTGGCTGGATTGGATTGGGATCAACCCCCCCAAATCCCGGCCTGGATTCCCTGGATTGGAGCCGGAATGACCCCCAAATCCCGGCCTGGATTCCCTGGAATTGGATCGGGATTGACCCCCCCAAATCCTGGCCTGGATTCCTGGGATTGGATTGGGATTGAGCCCCCAAATCCCGGCCTGGATTGGCTGGATTGGATTGGGATCAACCCCCCCAAATCCCGGCCTGGATTCCCTGGATTGGATCAGGATCGACCCCCCCAAATCCCGGTCTGGATCCAACGGATCGGGGCTGGATCGACCCCCAAATCCTGGCCTGGATCGTCTGGATTGGATCTGGATTGACCCGCCCAAATCCCGGCCTGGATTCCCTGGATTGGATCGGGATTGACCCCCCCAAATCCTGGCCTGGATTCCCTGGATTGGAGCCGGAATGACCCCCAAATCCCGGCCTGGATTCCCTGGATTGGATCGGGATCGACCCCCCCCAAATCCCGGCCTAAATCCAGCAAAACCCGGCCTGGATTCCTTGGATCGGATCAGGATTGAGCCTCCCAAAATCCCGGCCTGGATTCCTTCAAATCCTCACCTGGATTCCCAAAATTCCAACCCCAAACCCTCACCTGCATCCCCCAAATCCAGAAACTCCCAAAAAACTCCCAAAAAACCAAATTTTTATTGCTGTTCCCAAAAGCAAAGACTCGGGTCCCAAATTCACTCAGGTGAGGTGGGCGTGGTCCAGGTGAGGTGGGCGTGGTCCAGGTGTTGTGGGCGTGGCCCAGGTGAGTTTGCCCAGGTGACCTGGGCGTGTCCCTGGGTGGGTCCAGGTGACCTGGGCGTGTCCCTGGGTGGGTCCAGGTGACCTGGGCGTGTCCCTGGGTGGGTCCAGGTGTTGTGGGCGTGTCCCTGGGTGGGTCCAGGTCGCTTTGGGCGTGGCCCAGGTGAGTTGGTCCCGGAGGTGAGATGGGCGTGGTCCAGGTGACTTTGCCCAGGTGAGGTGGGTGTGGCTCAGGTGTCCCTGGGCGTGTCCCTGGGTGTGTCCCCCCACCCTGTGTGTGTCCCTGGGCGTGTCCCTGGGTGTGTCCCAGGTGAGGTGGGCGTGTCCCCCCTGCCCTGGGCGTGTCCCTGGGCGTGTCCCCCCCTCCTGGGTGTGTCCCTGGGCGTGTCCCCCTGTCCTGGGCGTGTCCCTGGGCGTGTCCCCCCTGTCCTGGGCGTGTCCCTGGGCGTGTCCCAGGAGAGGTGGGTGTGTCCCCCTGTCCTGGGTGTGACCCTGGGCGTGTCCCTGGGCGTGTCCCCCCTGCCCCGGGCGTGTCCCCCCTCTCCTGGGCGTGTCCCTGGGTGTGTCCCAGGTGAGGTGGGCGTGTCCCCCCTGTCCCGGGTGTGTCCCTGGGCGTGTCCCCCCTGCCCTGGGCGTGTCCCTGGGCGTGTCCCCCCCCACCCTGGGCGTGTCCCCCCTGCCCTGGGCGTGTCCCTGGGCGTGTCCCCCCTGCCCTGGGCGTGTCCCTGGGCGTGTCCCCCCTGCCCTGGGCGTGTCCCTGGGCGTGTCCCCCCTGCCCTGGGCGTGTCCCTGGGCGTGTCCCCCGTGCCCTGGGTGTGTCCCTGGGCGTGTCCCCCCCTGCCCTGGGCGTGTCCCCCCTGCCCTGGGCGTGTCCCCCCTGCCCTGGGCGTGTCCCCCCTGCCCTGGGCGTGGCCCTGGGCGTGTCCCCCGTGCCCTGGGCGTGTCCCCCCTGTCCCGGGTGTGTCCCTGGTGAGGTGGGCGTGTCCCCCTGCCCTGGGCGTGTCCCCCCCTGCCCTGGGCGTGTCCCTGGGCGTGTCCCCCGTGCCCTGGGCGTGTCCCCCCCCATCCCGGGCGTGTCTCACCCCAGGCCGCCGCCCCCCAGCAGCGCCGCCAGGTGATCCAGGACGCCGCGGATGGCCCCGCCCAGGTGCGCGGCCTCGGTGCGGCGGCAGCAGCGGAAGGCGCTGACGGCCACGCGCAGCCCCCCGGCAGCGGGGGAGGGGTCCCGGGGGTCCCGGGGGTCCCGGGGCGGGGCCACGTGCCCCACCCCCACCCCGTAGCCGTCAGGTACCAGCGGCCCCCGGAGCAGCCAAAATCCCTCGCGGGAGCGCACCTGGAGAGGGGGTTCGGGGGGGGGTTAGGGGGGATTAGGGGGATTTTGGGGGAATTTTGGGGGGGATTTGGGGGATTTGGCAAATTTTGGGGAATTTTGGGGGGGATTTTGGGGGAATTTGGCAAATTTTGGGGAATTTTGGCGGGAATTTTGGGGAATTTTGGGGGGGATTTGGGGCATTTTAGGGGGGTTTTGGGGATGATTTGGGGAATTTGGGGAA
>NC_081274.1:330650-384762 GCF_030490865.1 Poecile atricapillus | reverse complement strand
CACCGGAAAAACACCCGAAAAACACCCGAAAACACCCTAAAAACAGCCAAAAAACACCCGAAAAATACCTTAAAAACAGCCAAAAAACACCCGAAAAACGGCCCCAAAATACCCTAAAAACAGCCAAAAAACACCCTAAAAACACCCCAAAACCAGCCCGAAAATAACCCGAAAATAGCCCGAAAATACCCTAAAAACAGCCCCAAAAACACCCGAAAAACGGCCCCAAAAACACCCGAAAAACGGCCAAAAAACACCCGAAAAACGGCCTCAAAAACACCCAAAAAACACCCTAAAAACAGCCCCAAAAACACCCCAAAAACACCCGAAAAACATCGGAAAAACACCCGAAAATACCCTAAAAACAGCCCCAAAAACACCCGAAAAACACCCTAAAAACACCCAAAAACGGCCAAAAAACAGCCCCAAAAACACCCCAAAAACACCCGAAAAACACCCGAAAAACACCCGAAAATACCCTAAAAACGGCCCCAAAAACACCCCAAAAACAGCCTGAAAATAACCCGAAAATAGCCCGAAAATACCCTAAAAACAGCCCCAAAAACACCCGAAAAAGGGCCCCAAAATACCCTAAAACACCCGAAAAACGGCCCCAAAAACACCCGAAAATAGCCCGAAAATACCCTAAAAACAGCCAAAAAACACCCGAAAAACGGCCCCAAAAACACCCAAAAAACACCCTAAAAACACCCGAAAAACACCCGAAAAACACCCGAAAATATCCTAAAAACAGCCAAAAAACACCCGAAAAACGGCCAAAAAACACCCAAAAAACACCCTAAAAACACCCCAAAAACACCCGAAAAACACCCGAAAATATCCTAAAAACAGCCAAAAAACACCCGAAAAACGGCCAAAAAACACCCAAAAAACACCCTAAAAACACCCCAAAAACAGCCCGAAAATAACTCGAAAATAGCCTGAAAATACCCTAAAAACAGCCCCAAAAACACCCGAAAAAGGGCCCCAAAAACACCCAAAAACACCCTAAAAACAGCCCCAAAAACACCCGAAAATACCCTAAAAACAGCCAAAAAACACCTGAAAAACGGCCCCAAAAACACCCAAAAACGGCCAAAAAACAGCCCCAAAAACACCTGAAAAACACCCGAAAATACCCTAAAAACGGCCAAAAAACACCCGAAAAACGGCCCCAAAACCAGCCCAAAAACACCCCAAAAACAGCCTGAAAATAACCTGAAAATAGCCCGAAAAATACCCTAAAAACAGCCCGAAAAACACCCGAAAAAAGGCCCCAAAAACACCCAAAAACACCCTAAAACCAGCCCCAAAACCACCCGAAAATACCCTAAAAACAGCCAAAAAACACCCGAAAAACACCGGAAAAACACCGGAAAAACACCCGAAAAATACCCTAAAAACGGCCCCAAAAACACCCGAAAATAACAAAAAAAAAGCCCCGAAAATCGCCCCAGCGCCATTTCCAGCCCCCAGACCCATTTCTGACACCCCAGACCCATTTCAGACACCCCCAGCCCCATTTCCGACCCCCCCAGCCCCATTTCTGACACCCCCAGCCCCATTTCCTCCCCCCCAGCCCCACTTCCGACCCCCCAGCCCCATTCCCGACCCCCCTGACCCATTTGTGACGCCCCCAGCCCCATTCCCGACCCCCCAGCCCCATTCCCCACCCCCTGACCCGTTTCTGCCGCCCCCAGACCCACCCGGGCACGGAGGTGACGGTTCTGGACCTGTTTGACCGGGGGGCTTCTCTGCGGCCGCTCTGGCTCCAGGTCGAGGGGTTCCGGCGAGCGCTGGCCCCGATCATGGCCAACGCGGCCCACGGGGTTCATCTGCTGGGCTACAGCCAGGGTGGGGGTCCTGGGGGGTCCCTGGGGGTTCCTGGGGGGTCCTGGGGGGTCCTGGGGGGGTCCTGGGTTCATGGGGAGGGGTCCTGGGGGGTCCCGGGGGGTCCTGGCCCCGATCATGGCCAACGCAGCCCACGGGGTTCATCTGCTGGGCTACAGCCAGGGTGGGGGTCCCGGGGGTCCCTGGGGGGTCCTGGGGGGTCCTGGGGGGTCCTGGGGGGGTGGGGAGGGGTCCCGGGGGGTCCTGGGGGGGTGGGGAGGGGTCCCGAGGGGTTCCGGCGAGCGCTGGCCCCGATCATGGCCAATGCAGCCCACGGGGTTCATCTGCTGGGCTACAGCCAGGGTGGGGGTCCCGGGGGGTCCTGGGGGGTCCTGGGGGGTCCTGGGGGGTCCTGGGGGGGTCCTGGGGGGCCCTGAGGGGTCCTGGGGGGGTCCTGGGGGGTCCTGGGGGGTCCTGGGGGGTCCCTGGGGGGTCCTGGGGGGGTCCTGGGGGGTCCTGGGGGGTCCTGGGGGTCCCTGGGGGGTCCTGGGGGTCCTGGGTTCATGGGGAGGGGTCCCGGATGGTTCCGGCGAGCGCTGGCCCCGATCATGGCCAACGCGGCCCATGGGGTTCATCTGCTGGGCTACAGCCAGGGTGGGGGTCCTGAGGGTCCCTGGGGGTCCCGGGGGGTCCTGGGGGGTCCCGGGGGGTCCTGGGTTCATGGGGAGGGGTCCCGGGGGGTTCTGGCGAGCGCTGGCCCCGATCATGGCCAACGCGGCCCACGGGGTTCATCTGCTGGGCTACAGCCAGGGTGGGGGTCCCGGGGGTCCCTGGGGGGTCCCGGGGGGGTCCTGGGGGGTCCTGGGGGGGTCCTGGGGGGCCCTGAGGGGTCCTGGGGGGGTCCTGGGGGTCCTGGGGGGTCCTGGGGGGTCCCTGGGGGTCCTGGGGGGTCCTGGGGGGGTCCTGGGGGTTCCTGGGTTCATGGGGAGGGGTCCCGGGGGTGGTCCTGGGGGTCCCGGGGGGTTCTGGGGGGTCCTGGGTTCATGGGGAGGGGTCCCGGGGGGTTGGGGAGGGGTCTCGGGGGTCCTGGGGGGATGGGGAGGGGTCCCGAGTTTGGGATTGGGGGTCCCTGTGGGGGATTTTGGGGGTCCCCATTTGGGTCTGGGGTCCCTGGGGTGGAATTTGGGGTCCCTGGATGGAGATTTTGGGGGTCCTGGGGGGGATTTTGGGGTCCCTGGGTTGGAATTTTGGGGTCCCGATTCCTGGGGGGGTCCTGGGCTGTTTCAGACCCCTCCCCACGAGCCCCCTCCCCAAATTCCAGGGGGTCCCATTTGGGTCTGGGGTCCCATTTGGGTCTGGGGTCCCTGGGGTGGATTTTGGGGTCCTTGGGGGGGATTTTGGGGTCCCTGGGGGGGATTTTGGGGGTCCTGGGTTGGAATTTGGGGGGTTCCGATTCCTGGGGGGGTCCTGGGCTGTTTCAGACCCCTCCCCACGAGCCCCCTCCCCAAATTCCAGGGGGTCTCATCTGCCGGGCCCTGCTGGCCACGACCCCCGACCACAACGTGCGCAGCTTCATCTCCCTGGCGGCGCCGCAGATGGGGCAGTACGGGGGTGAGGAGGGGTCCCGGGGGGTCCCGGGGGGGTCTGGGGGGGGTCGGGAATTTTGGGAATTTTTTGGGAATTTTTGGGAATTTTTGGGAATTTTTTGGGATTTTTTTGGGAATTTTTTTGGATTTTTTGGGGATTTTTTGAGATTTTTGGGGGGGTTTTTTTTGTTGGGTTTTGGGGTTGTTTTGGGTTTTTTGGGATTTTTTTTGGAGCTTTTTTTGGGAATTTTTTTGGGAATTTTTTGGGATTTTTTTTGGGAATTTTTTGGGGATTTTTTGGGGATTTTTTGGCATTTTTTTGGGGTTTTTTTTTGGGATTTCTTTGAGATTTTTTGGGGTTTTTTTTGTGGTTTTTGGGGTTGTTTTGGGGTTTTTTGGGATTTTTTTTGGAGCTTTTCCTGGGAATTTTTTGGGAATTTTTGGGGATTTTTTTCGGAGTTTTTGGGAGTTTTTTTGAGGCTTTTGCGTTTTTTTTGATGCAGTTTTGGGAGGTCTTGGTGTGATCTGGGGGTGAGGAGGGGGCTCGGGGGGTCCCGGGGGGGTCTGGGGGGGGTCGGGAATTTTGGGAATTTTTTGGGGAATTTTTGGGAATTTTTGGGAATTTTTTTGGATTTTTTTGGGAATTTTTTTGGATTTTTTGGGGATTTTTTGAGGTTTTTTGGGGTTTTTTTTTGTTGGGTTTTGGGGTTGTTTTTGGGGTTTTTTGGGATTTTTTTTTTGAGCTTTTTTTGGGGAATTTTTTGGGAATTTTTTTGGGATTTTTTTCAGAGTTTTTGGGAGTTTTTTTGAGGCTTTTGTGGTTTTCTTATGCGGTTTTGGGAGGTCTTGGTGTGATCTGGGGGCTCGGGGGGTCCCGGGGGGTCCCGGGGGGGTCTGGGGGGGGTCGGGAATTTTGGGAATTTTTTTGGGAATTTTGGGGAATTTTTGGGAATTTTTTGGGATTTTTTTGGGAATTTTTGGGAATTTTTGGGAATTTTTTGGGATTTTTTTGGGAATTTTTTGGGGATTTTTTGAGGTTTTTTGGGGGTTTTTTTTGTGGTTTTTGGGGTTGTTTTGGGGTTTTTTGGGATTTTTTTTGGAGCTTTTTTTGGGAATTTTTTTGGGAATTTTTTGGGATTTTTTTTGGGAATTTTTTGGGGATTTTTTGGGGATTTTTTGGCATTTTTTTGGGGTTTTTTTTGGGATTTCTTTGAGATTTTTTGGGGTTTTTTTTGTGGGTTTTGGGGTTGTTTTGGGGTTTTTTGGGATTTTTTTTGGAGCTTTTTTTGGGGAATTTTTGGGAATTTTTTGGGATTTTTTTCAGAGTTTTTGGGAGTTTTTTTGAGGCTTTTGCGGTTTTTTTGATGCAGTTTTGGGAGGTCTTGGAGTGATCTGGGGGTGAGGAGGGGGCTCGGGGGGTCCCGGGGGGGTCTGGGGGGGGGTCGGGAATTTTGGGAATTTTTTTGGATTTTTTTGGGAATTTTTGGGAATTTTTTGGGATTTTTTTGGGGATTTTTTTGGATTTTTTGGGGATTTTTTGAGGTTTTTTGGGGTTTTTTTTTTGTTGGTTTTTGGGGTTGTTTTGGGGTTTTTTGGGATTTTTTTTTGGAGCTTTTCCTGGGAATTTTTTGGGAATTTTTTTGGGAATTTTTTGGGATTTTTTTTGGGAGTTTTTGGAAATTTTGGGGGATTTTTTGGCATTTTTTGGGGTTTTTTTTTTGGGATTTCTTTGAGATTTTTTGGGGTTTTTTTTTTGTGGGTTTTGGGGTTGTTTTGGGGTTTTTTGGGATTTTTTTTGGAGCTTTTCCTGGGAATTTTTTGGGAATTTTTTGGGAATATTTTGGGCATTTTTGGGAATTTTTCTGGATTTTTCTGGATTTTATTTTATTTTTTTTTTAGATTTTTTTTTTTGAGGGTTTTGGGGTTTGTTTTGTTTTTTTTTTTTTTTTTTGTGGTTTTTGGGGTTGTTTTGGGGTTTTTTGGGGATTTTTTTTTGGAGGTTTTCCTGGGAATTTTTTGGGAATTTTTTTTGGAATTCTGGGGGGGGTTTTTTTGGAAATTTTTGGGGTTTTTTTGGGGGGTTTTTTTGAGGTTTTTTGAGGGTTTTTGGGTTTTTTTTTTTTGGTTTTTGGGGGGAACTTATGGAGATTTTTTGGAGGGATTTTTGGGGCAGATTTGGGATTTTTTGGGTGGGATTTGGGTGATCCCAGCTGGATTTTGGGCTGATTTTGGGCAGATTTTGTGCCGATTTTGGGCCGATTTTGGGCTGATTTTGGGCTGATTTTGGGCTTTTTTGGGGCTGATTTTGTGCAGATTTTGGGCTGATTTTGGGCCAATTTTGGGCTGATTTTGGGCTGATTTTGGCTGATTTTGGGCTCATTTTGGGCCGATCTTGGGCCAATTTTGGGCCGATTTTGGGCAGATTTTGGGCCGGTTTTGGGCTGATTTTGGGCTGATTTTGTGCAGATTTTGGGCAGATTTTGGGCTGATTTTTGGGCCGATTTTGGGCTGATTTTGGCTGATTTGGGGCTGTTTTTTTGGCAGACACCGATTACCTGAAGTGGCTTTTCCCCCGGCACATGAAATCCAACCTTTACCGGCTCTGCTACACCCCCCTGGGCCAGGGCGTGTCCATCTGCAACTACTGGAACGGTCTGGACCCAAAAACACCCCAAAAACCCCCAAAAACACCCCAAAAAACCCCCCAAACCCCCCCAAAACCCCCCCAGAACCCCCCAGGACAGCCTGGAGCCAAAAAACCCCAAAATTCCCCCAAAAATCCCATAAAAATCCCATCAAAATCCCCCCAAAATCCCCCCAAAATCCCCAAAGTCCCCAAAAAACCCAAAATCCCCAAAAATCCCCCCAAAATCCCCCAAAATCCCCAATTTTCCACCCCAAAAATCCCCCAATTTTTCCACCAAAAAAAAAAATCCCAAAAATCCCCCCAAGCCCCATTTTCCCCCCAAAAAACCCCTAAAAAATCCCAAAAAATTCCAAAACCCCAAAAATCCAAAAGAAATCCCCCAAAATCCCCAAATCTCCTGATTTTTCCACCAAAAAAACCCCAAAAAATCCCTCAAAAACCGCATTTCCCCCCCAAAAAAACTCAAAAAAAATCCCCAAAAAATCCCCAAAAATCCAAAAAAAATCCCAAAAAATCAAAAAAAAATCCCAGAAAACCCAAATTCCTGAAAAAACCCCCCAAAACTCCCAAATCCCCCCAAAACCTCCCCAAATCCCCCCTGCAGACCCCCACCACCGGGACCTTTACCTGAACAACAGCGATTTCCTGGCGCTGCTCAACGACGAGCGCCTGCACCCCAACGCCTCTGGTGAGACCCCAAAAACCCCCGAAAACACCCAAAAACACCCAAAAAACCCCCAAAAAACCAAAAAAAACCTGGAAATCAGCCCAAAATGACCCAAAAAGCCCCGAATTTCCCCAGAGTGGAAGCGGAACCTGCTGCGGATCCAGCGCCTGGTGCTGATCGGGGGCCCCGACGACGGCGTCATCACCCCCTGGCAGTCCAGGTGAGAGCCCAAAACAGCCTGAAAACACCCAAAAAACAGCCCAAAAACAGCCCAAAAACAGCCCCAAAAACAGCCCAAAAACAGCCTGAAAACAGCCCAAAAACAGCCCAAAAACAGCCCAAAAACAGCCCAAAAACAGCCTGAAAACAGCCTGAAAACAGCCCAAAAACAGCACAAAGTTACCCCAAAATTACCCCCAAACACCCCAAAATTAACTCAAAATAACCCCAAAAATTCTCCCAAAAATCCCCAAAATTCCCATTAAAAAATCTCCAAAATCCTCCCCCAAAATTCTCCCAAAAATCCCAAAAATTCTCCCAAAAAAATTCCCCAAATCCTCCCAAAAAATCCCAAAATCCTTTCCCCAAATCCCCCTAAAATAATCAAAAAAATCCTCCCAAAAAATCCCCCAAATTCCCCTTAAAAAATCCCAAAAATTCTCCCAAAAAAATTCCCCAAATTCTCCCAAAAAATCCCAAAATCCTTTCCCAAAATGCCCCTAAAAAGCCCCAAAAATTCTCCCAAAAATCTCAAAAATTCCCATTAAAAAATCCCAAAAATTCTTCCAAAAAATCCCCAAAATTCCCATTAAAAAATCACTAAAATTCATATTAAAAAAATCCCCCAAAATTCCTCCAAAAAGTCCCAAAAATCCTCCCCAAAAAGTCCCAAAAATCCTCCCTAAAAAATCCCCACAATTCCCCTAAAAAATCCCCAAAATTCTCCCAAAAATCCCCAAAATTCTCTTCAAAATTCTCCCAAAATCCTCCCAAAAATCTCCTAAAAAAAATCCCCCAAAAATAAAAAAAAATCCCCAAAATTCCCCTAAAAAATCCCAAAATTCCCCTAAAAAAATCCCCAAAATTCCCCTAAAAAAATCCCCAAAATTCTCCTAAAAAACCCCCAAAATCCTCCCAAAAAATCCCAAAAATCCTCTCCAACAAATCCTAAAATTCCCTTAAAAAAGCCCCAAAATCCTCCCAAAAATCCCAAAATTCCCCTAAAAAACCCCAAAAATTTTCCCAAAAAATCCCAAAAATCTCCCAAAAAAATCCCTCAAAAATCAAAAAAATCCCCAAAATTCCCCTAAAAAAATTCCCCTAAAAATTCCCAAATTTCCCCCGGGAATTTTTTGGGGTCTCCCCGAATTTCGGGGCTCCCCCCCCCCCCCCCGTGACCCCAAATTTGGTTCCCGAAGCCTTTTCGGGTTCTACGACGCCAACGAGACCGTGAGGGACATGGAGGCGCAGGCGGTGAGGGGGAATTTGGGGAGGGGGATTCGGGATTTGGGGAGGGGGAGTCGGGATTTGGGGAGGGGGAGTCGGGATTTGGGGAGGGGATTTGGGAATTTGGGGAGGGGGATTTGGGAATTTGGGGTTGGGATTGGGAATTTGGGGTTGGAATTTGGGAATTTGGGGTTGGGATTGGGAATTTGGGGAGGGGGATTTGGGAATTTGGGGTTGGGATTGGGAATTTGGGGAGGGGGATTTGGGAATTTGGGGAGGGGGATTGGGAATTTGGGGAGGGGGATTTGGGAATTTGGGGTTGGGATTGGGAATTTGGGGAGGGGGATTTGGGAATTTGGGGTTGGGATTTGGGAATTTGGGGAGGGGGAGTCGGAATTTGGGGAGGGGGAGTTGGGATTTGGGGTATTTTGGGTCTGTTTTGGGATATTTTGGGTCCATTCTGGGGTATTTTGGGTGGATTTTGGTGCATTTTGGGATATTTTGGGTGGATTTTGGTGCATTTTGGGGTATTTTGGTGGATTTTGGGATATTTTGGGTTGATTTTGGATGAATTTTGTTGCATTTTGGGTGGATTTTGGTGCATTTTGGGATATTTTGGGTCCATTTTGGGTGGATTTTGTTGCATTTTGGGTTGATTTTGGTACATTTTGGGTGCATTTTGGGTTGATTTTGTTGCATTTTGGGATATTTTGGGTGGATTTTGTTGCATTTTGGGTTGATTTTGGTGGATTTTGGGATATTTTGGGTGGATTTTGGGATATTTTGGGTGGATTTTGTTGCATTTTGGGATATTTTGGGTGGATTTTGGGATATTTTGGGTGGATTTTGGGATATTTTGGGTGGATTTTGGGATATTTTGGGTGGATTTTGGGATATTTTGGGTGCATTTTGTTGCATTTTGGGTTGATTTTGGTGGATTTTGGGATGTTTTGGGTGGATTTTGGGATATTTTGGGTGGATTTTGGTGCATTTTGGTGCATTTTGGGTGGATTTTGGGATATTTTGGCTGGATTTTGTTGCATTTTGGGATATTTTGGGTGGATTTTGTTGCATTTTGGGATATTTTGGGTGGATTTTGGGATATTTTGGGTGGATTTTGGTGCATTTTGGGATATTTTTTATGGATTTTGTTGCATTTTGGGATATTTTGGGTGGATTTTGGATGGATTTTGTTGCATTTTGGGTTGATTTTGGTGCATTTTGGGATATTTTGGGTGGATTTTGTTGCATTTTGGGATATTTTGGGTGGATTTTGGGATGTTTTGGGTGGATTTTGGGATATTTTGTTGCATTTTGGGTGGATTTTGGTGCATTTTGGGTTGATTTTGGGTGGATTTTGGGATATTTTGGGTGGATTTTGGGATATTTTGGGTGGATTTTGTTGCATTTTGGGATATTTTGGTTGCATTTTGGGATATTTTGGGTGGATTTTGTTGCATTTTGGGATATTTTGGGTGGATTTTGGGATATTTTGGGTTGATTTTGTTGCATTTTGGGATATTTTGGGTGGATTTTGTTGCATTTTGGGATGTTTTGGGTCCATTTTGGGTGGATTTTGTTGCATTTTGGGATATTTTGGCTGGATTTTGTTGCATTTTGTCGCATTTCCATCCCGTTCCCCTCTCCCTGGCTCTCCCTGCACCGTCGCAGGTTTTCCTGCAGGACACCTTCGGCCTCAAGACGCTCTGGGGCCGGGGGGCCCTGGGGGGCTGCGCCGTGCCCGGGGTGCCCCACACGGCCTGGCACAGCCACAGGGGGGTCTACGAGCGCTGCATCCGGCCCTGGCTCACCTGACGGGATCCATAGGGGATCTATAGGGGATCTGTGGGGCTGGGAGGGGTTTATATGGGATCTATGGGGTCTATATGGGATCTATGGGGTCTATATGGGATCTATGGGGCGCTGGCACAGCCACAGGGGGGTCTACGAGCGCTGCATCCGGCCCTGGCTCACCTGACGGGATCTATAGGGGATCTATAGGGGATCTATGGGGATCTATAGGGGTTTATATGGGATCTATAGGGGTCTATATGGGATCTATGGGGCGCTGGCACAGCCACAGGGGGGTCTACGAGCGCTGCATCCGGCCCTGGCTCACCTGACGGGATCCATAGGGGATCTATAGGGGATCTGGGGTGTTTATATGGGATCTATGGGGATCTATAGGGGTTTATATGGGATCTATGGGGCACTGGCACAGCCACAGGGGGGTCTACGAGCGCTGCATCCGGCCCTGGCTCACCTGACGGGATCCATAGGGGATCTATAGGGGATCTATGGGGCTGGGAGGGGTTTATATGGGATCTATGGGGCTCTATAGGGGTTTATATGGGATCTATGGGGCTCTATAGGGGTTTATATGGGATCTATGGGGCTCTATAGGGGTTTATATGGGATCTATGGGGATCTATAGGGGTTTATATGGGATCTATGGGGCTGGGGAGGGATCTATGGGGCGCTGGCACAGCCACAGGGGGGTCTACGAGCGCTGCATCCGGCCATGGCTCACCTGACGGGATCCATAGGGGATCTATAGGGGATCTGGGGTGTTTATATGGGATCTATGGGGATCTATAGGGGTTTATATGGGATCTATGGGGCGCTGGCACAGCCACAGGGGGGTCTACGAGCGCTGCATCCGGCCCTGGCTCACCTGACGGGATCCATAGGGGATCTATAGGGGATCTATAGGGGATCTGTGGGGCTGGGAGGGGTCTATGGGGATCTATAGGGGATCTATAGGGGATCTATAGGGGATCTGTGGGGCTGGGAGGGTTTTTTTGGGATCTATAGGGGATCCATAGGGGTTCTATGGGGGATCTATAGGGATCTGGGGTGTTTATAGGGGATCTATAGGGGATCTATGGGGATCTATAAGGGATCTATAGGGGATCTGTGGGGCTGGGAGGGGCTTTTAGGGGATCTATGGGGATCTATAGGGGATCTATAGGGGTTTATAGGGGATCCGTGGGGATCTATAGGGGATCTATAGGGGATCTGTGGGGCTGGGAGGGGTTTATATGGGATCTATAGGGGATCTATAGGGGTTCTATGGGGGATCTATAGGGATCTGGGGTGTTTATAGGGGATCCATAGGGGATCTATAGGGGATCTATAGGGGATCTATAGGGGTTTATAGGGGATCCGTGGGGATCTATAAGGGATCTATAGGGGATCTGTGGGGCTGGGAGGGGCTTTTAGGGGATCTATGGGGATCTATGGGGATCTATAGGGGTTTATAGGGGATCCGTGGGGATCTATAGGGGATCTATAGGGATCTATGGGGATCTATAGGGGATCTATAGGGATCTATGGGGCTGGGAGGGGTTTAGAGGGGATCTGTGGGGTCCTGGGGGGGATTTTGGGGTCCCCGGGGGGGATTTTGGGGTCCCTGGGGAGGATTTTGGGGTCCCTGGGGGGGATTTTGGGGTCCTGGGGGGGATTTTGGGGTCCCCGGGGGGGATTTTGGGGTCCTGGGGGGGATTTTGGGGTCCTGGGGCGGATTTTGGGGTCCCTGGGGGGGATTTTGGGGTCTCGGGGGGGATTTTGGGGTCCTGGGGGGGATTTTGGGGTCTCGGGGAGGATTTTGGGGTCCCTGGGGGGGATTTTGGGGTCCTGGGGAGGATTTTGGGGTCCCTGGGGAGGATTTTGGGGTCCCTGGGGGGGATTTTGGGGTCCTGGGGGGGATTTTGGGGTCCCTGGGGAGGATTTTGGGGTCCTGGGGGGGATTTTGGGGTCCTGGGGGGGATTTTGGGGTTCCTGGGGGGGATTTTGGGGTCCTGGGGAGGATTTTGGGGTCCTGGGGGGGATTTTGGGGTTCCTGGGGAGGATTTTGGGGTTCCTGGGGAGGATTTTGGGGTCCTGGGGAGGATTTTGGGGTCCCCAGGGAGGATTTTGGGGTCCTGGGGGGGATTTTGGGGTCCCCACGGGGCCCCTCCCATTTTGGGGGGGCTCCCCGAGGGGGTGGGGGAGGGGAACGCGCGACCCCCGCCCATCCCCCACAGACTCAGGGATTTGGGGACCCCTCCCCCCACCCCCCCCGCCCCTCCCCCACCGCCTGAAGGGGGAGGGGGCGTTTTTGGGGGGGAGGGGGGGGAGGGGTCCCCCCATTGTTAATAAAGCACTTCCCCTCCCCCCCCAAATGGGTCTGGGGTCCCGAGTGGATTCTTGGGGGGTCCCGGGTGGATTTGGGGGGTCCCAAGTGGATTTTGGGGATTTTTTGGGGGGTCCCGAGTGGATTCTTGGGGGGTCCCAAGTGAATTTTGGGGGTCCCGAGTGGATTTTTGGGGGATTTTTGGGGGCCCCGAGGGGATTTTGGGGGTCCCGAGGGGATTTTGGGGATTTTTGGGGGGTCCCAAGTGGATTTGGGGGATTTTTTGGGGGTCCCGAGTGGATTTGGGGGGCCCCGAGTGGATTTTTGGGGGTCCCGAGGGGATTTTGGGGATTTTTGAGGGGTCCCGAGGGGATTTTTTGGGGGTCCCGGGTGAATTTCTGGGATTTTTGGGGGGTCCCGAGGGGATTTTGGGGGTCCCAAGTGGATTTTGGGGATTTTTGGGGGTCCCGAGTGAATTTTGGGGATTTTTTGGGGGGTCCCGAGTGGATTCTTGGGGGATTTTTGGGGGGTCCCGAGTGGATTTTTGGGGGTCCCGAGTGGATTTTGGGGGTCCCAAGTGGATTTTGGGGATTTTTGGGGGTCCCGAGGGGATTTTGGGGATTTTTGGGGGGTCCCGAGTGGATTCCTGGGGGATTTTGGGGGGTTCCGAGTGGATTTGGGGGGTCCTGAGTGAATTTTTGGGGGTCCCAAATGGATTTGAGGAATTTTTGGGGGTCCCGAGAGAATTTTGGGGATTTTTGGGGGGTCCCGAGTGGATTCTTGGGGGATTTTTGGGGGGTCCCGAGTGGATTTGGGGGGCCCCGAGTGGATTTTTGGGGGTCCCGAGGGGATTTTGGGGATTTTTGAGGGGTCCCGAGGGGATTTTTTGGGGGTCCCAAGTGGATTTTGGGGATTTTTGGGGGGTCCCGAGTGGATTTTGGGGATTTTTGGGGGTCCCGAGTGGATTTTTTGGGGGTCCCGAGTGAATTTTGGGGATTTTTTGGGGGTCCCAGGTGGATTTGGGGGATTTTTGGGGGGTCCCAGGTGGATTTTGGGGATTTTTGGGGGGTCCCAGGTGGATTTTGGGGATTTTTGGGGGTCCCAAGTGAATTTTTGGGATTTTTGGGGGTCCCGAGTGGATTTTGGGGATTTTTTTGGGGGGTCCCGAGTGGATTCTTGGGGGATTTTTGGGGGTCCCGAGTGGATTTGGGGGGTCCTGAGTGAATTTTTGGGGGTCCCAAGTGGATTTTGGGGATTTTTGGGGGGTCCCGAGTGGATTTTGGGGATTTTTTGGGGGGTCCCGAGGGGATTTTTGGGGGTCCCGAGGGGATTTTGGGGATTTTTGGGGGGTCCCGAGTGGATTTTGGGGGCTCAGCCCCTCCCCCCATTTGCCGTAGCCCCGCCCACTCCCCCAAGCCCCGCCCACTCCACGAGGCCACGCCCCTTTTCTGATCCGCTCTTTTTATTGGTTCACATCCGACGTCAATCAAAGGGGGGCGGGGTCAAAGGGGGAATTTGGGGCCATTTTGGGGCAATTTTGGGTGAATTTGGGGCCATTTTGGGTGAATTTTTCCCATTTTCGATGAATTTGGGGCCATTTTCGATGAATTTTCTCCATTTCGAGTAAATTTGGGGGCATTTTGGGTCATTTTTCCCCATTTTCGATGAATTTGGGGTCATTTCGGGTGAATTTGGGGCAGAACTGGAACAATTTTGGGGGAATTTTCTCAATTTTCGATGAATTTGGGGCCATTTCCATTCGATTTTGCTCAAACGTCGTTTTTTTGTCGTTCCCGGGGTTATCCGGGTGTTTTTTTGGGTCGATTCCGGCTGGTTTTGGGTCAATTCCAGCTGTTTTTGGGTCAATTCCAGCTATTTTCGGGTCAATTCCGGCTGTTTTTGGGTCAATTCCAGCTGTTTTCAGGTGGATTCCAGCTGTTTTTGGGGTTATCCAGGTGGTTTTGGGTGGATTCCGGCTGATTTCAGGGCTATTCCAGCTGGTTTTGGGTCAATTCCATCTGTTTTTGGGGTGGATTCCGGCTGTTTTTGGGGTTATCCGGCTGTTTTGGGGTCCATTCCAGCTGTTTTTGGGGCGATTCCAGCCGTTTTTGGGGTGATCCCGGCTGTTTTCAGGGCAATTCCAGTTGTTTTTGGGTCAATTCCGGCTGTTTTTGGGGCGATTCCAGCCGTTTTTGGGGTGATCCTGGCTGTTTTTGGGGTGATCCTGGCTGTTTTTGGGGTTATCCAGCTGTTTTCGGGTCAATTCCGGCTGTTTTTGGGGTGATTCCGGCTGGTTTTGGGGTTATCCAGGTGATTTTTGGGTGGATTCTGGCTGTTTTTGGGTCAATTCCGGGTGTTTTCAGGTGGATTCCAGCTGTTTTGGGGTTATCCAGGTGTTTTTGGGTCGATTCTGGCTGTTTTTGGGGTGATTCTGGCTGTTTTTGGGGTCAATTCCAGCTGTTTTGGGTTGATTCCAGCTGTTTTCAGGTGGATTCCGGCTGTTTTCAGGTGGATTCCGGCTGTTTTTGGGGTTATCCAGCTGTTTTCAGGGTTATCCAGCTGTTTTCAGGTTGATTCCGGCTGTTTTCAGGTGGATTCCGGCTGTTTTTGGGGTGATTCCGGCTGTTTTCGGGTGGATTCCAGCTGTTTTCGGGTCAATTCCAGCTGTTTTGGGGTCAATTCCGGCTGTTTTGGGGTCCATTCCGGCTGTTTTTGGGGTTATCCAGGTGTTTTTGGGGCGATCCTGGGTGTTTTCAGGGTTATCCAGGTGTTTTTGGGGCGATTCCGGCTGTTTTTGGGGTGATTCCAGCTGTTTGGGGTCCATTCCAGCTGTTTTCGGGGTGATTCCAGCTGTTTTTCAGGGCGGGGGCAGGGCCAGCAGCGGGGGCAGCAGCTCCTGGGGGTCCCCGCGCCCCCCGCCCGCCTCGGCCGAGTGTTTGCATTTCTCGGAGCCGCACTGGCACGGGAAGTATTTGCTCTTGATGTCCCAGAAACGATCCCCGTAATCGAACCTGGCAATCACAAATCACAAATCCTAAATTCTGTAATCCTGAATCCCAAATCCCGAATCCTGAATCCCAAATCCCGAATCCTGAATCCCAAATTCTGAATCCCAAATCCCAAATCCCAAATTCTGAATCCCAAATCCCAAATTTGGGTCTGGGGTCACCACAAATCCCAAATCCCAAATCCTGAATCACAAATCCCAAATCCCAAATTTGGGTCTGGGGTCACCACAAATCCCAAATCACAAATCCCGAATCCTGAATCCCAAATCCTGAATCCCAAATCCCAAATCCCAAATCCCAAATCCCGAATCCCAAATCCCAAATCCTGAATCCCAAATCCCAAATCCCAAATCCCGAATCCCAAATCCCAAATCCTGAATCCCAAATTCCGAATTCTGAATCCCAAATCCTGAATCCCAAATCCCAAATTCTGAATCCTGAATCCCAAATCCCAAAGCCCAAATCCCAAATCCTGAATTCCGAGTCCTGAATTCCGAGTCCTGAATCCCAAATCCCGAATCCCAAATCCCAAATCCTGAATCCCAAATCCTGAATCCCAAATCTCGAATCCCAAATCCCAAATCCTGAATTCCGAATCCTGAATCCCAAATCATGAATTTCCCGTGGGTTTGGGGTCATCTCAAATCCCAAATCCCAAATTCCAAATCCTGAATCCCAAATCTCAAATCACAAAGCCCAAATCCTGAATCCCAAATCCTGAATCCCAAATTCTGAATCCCAAATTCCGAATCCCAAATCCCAAATCCCAAATCCTGAATCCTGAATCCCAAATCCTGAATCCAAATCCCAAATCCTGAATCCCAAATCCCAAATCCCAAATTTGGGTCTGGGGTCACCACAAATCCCAAATCCCAAATTCTGAATCCCAAATCCCAAATCCTGAATCCCAAATCACGAATTTCCCGTGGGTTTGGGGTCATCTCAAATCCCAAATCCCAAATTCCAAATCCTGAATCCCAAATCTCAAATCCCAAATCCCGAATCCCAAATCCCAAATTCTGAATCCCAAATCCCAAATTCTGAATCCAAATCCTGAATCCCAAATCCTGAATCCCAAATCCTGAATCCCGAATCCCAAATCCCGAATCCCAAATCCCACCCCAAAATGCCCCCCCAAATCCCCAATAAATCCCAATAAACCCCAATAAATCCCAATAAAACCCCAAAAAATCCATATAAAACCCCAATAAATCCCAATAAATCCCAATAAATCCCAATAAAACCCCAATAAATCCCAATAAATCCCAATAAATCCCAATAAATCGATATAAAGCCCCAATAAATCCCAATAAAATCCCAATAAATCGATATAAAATCCCAACCCCAGCTCCTCCCCGGGCCGGATGTGGCGGCTGCTGAAGAAGGCGATGTGGGGGAAGCCCCAAAAACCCCAAAATAACCCAAATAAATCCCAATAAATCCTAATAAATCGATATAAAACCCCAATAAATCCATATAAAACCCCAAAAAATCCCAATAAATCCCAATAAATCCATATAAAATCCCAATAAATCCATATAAAACCCCAAAATTACCCCAATAAATCCAAATAAATCCCAATAAATCCATATAAAACCCAAATAAATCCCAATAAATCCCAATAAATCCATATAAAATCCCAATAAATCCTAATAAATCGATATAAAACCCCAATATATCCTAATAAATCCTTATAAATCCCCAATAAATCCCAATAAATCCATATAAAATCCCAATAAATCCTAAGAAATCCCAATAAATCCCCAATAAATCCCAGTAAACCCCAAAAAATCCCAATAAAATCCCAATAAATTCTAATAAAACCCCAATAAATCCTAATAAATCCTAATAAATCCCTAATAAATACCTAATAAAATCGCAATAAACCCCAATAAATCCCAAATAAGTCCCAATAAATCCTAATAAATCCTAATAAATACCTAATAGAATCCCAATAAACCCCAATAAATCCCTATAAAATCCCAATAAATCCCAATAAATCCATATAAAATCCCAATAAATCCCAATAAATCCATATAAAACCCAAATAAATCCCAATAAATCCCAATAAATCCATATAAAATCCCAATAAATCCATATAAAATCCCAATAAATCCATATAAAATCCCAATAAATCCCAACAAATCCATATAAAATCCCAATAAATCCCAATAAACCCCAATAAATCCATATAAAATCCCAATAAATCGATATAAAATCCCGACCCCAGCTCCTCGCCGGGCCGGATGTGGCGGCTGCTGAAGAAGGCGATGCGGGGGAAGCCCCAAAATAACCCAATAAATCCCAATAAATCCATATAAAACCCCAATAAATCCATATAAAACCCCAATAAATCCATATAAATCCCAATAAATCCATATAAAATCCCAATAAATCCATATAAAACCCCAATAAATCCCAATAAAACCTCAATAAAACCCCAATAAATCCATATAAAATCCCAATAAATCCATATAAAACCCCAATATATCCTAATAAGTCCTAATAAATCCCCAATAAATCCTAATAAGTCCTAATAATTCTCCAATAAATCCTAATAAATCCTAATAAATACCTAATAAAATCGCAAAAAGCCCAAATAAATCCCAATAAATCCCAATAAATCCCAATAAATCCATATAAAACCCCAATAAATCCATATAAAACCCCAATAAATCCATATAAAACCCCAAAATAACCCCAATAAATCCCAATAAATCCAAATAAATCCATATAAAACCCCAATAAATCCCAATAAATCCCAATAAATCCATATAAAATCCCAATAAATCCCAATAAATCCCAATAAATCCCAATAAACCCCAATAAATCCATATAAAATCCCAATAAATCCCAATAAATCCCAATAAACCCCAATAAATCGATATAAAATCCCGACCCCAGCTCCTCCCCGGGCCGGATGTGGCGGCTGCTGAAGAAGGCGATGCGCGGGAAGCGCAGGTCCTGGTGTAACATGAACACCCTGACGGGGATGATGTTGGGGTCGCACAGGTGGTTGATGAAGCGACTGACGTTGCCGTAGTAACGGGCGTCGATGCAGTACACCTCGCCGTCCTGGGCAACATTTGGGGGGGTTTTGGATGTTTTTGGGGGTTTTGGGGATCCCCCAAAAAATCTCTGGAGTCCTCCTGAACATCTGGGATCCCCCAAGATCCCCAGGACCCCTCCCCAAATTCCTGGGACCCCCCCAAAGGGGCTCCAGCTCCATTGGCTCAATGGGGTAGACCTGGTGGCCCAAATTTTGGGGGGTTTTTGGGAAGATTTGGGGTTTTTTTGTCATTTTTGGGGATTTTTGGGATCCCCAAAAAATCTCTGGAGTCCCCAAAATCCCCAGACCCCTCCCCAAATTTCTGAGACCCCTCCCCAAATTCCTGGGATCCCCCAAATGGAACTGGAGCCCCATTGGCTCAATGGGGTTGACCTGGTGGCCCAAATTTTGGGGGTTTTTGGGAAGATTTGGGGTTTTTTTTGTTGTTTTTGGGGGTTTTTGGGATCCCCAAAAAATCTCTGGAGCCCTCCTGAACACCTGGGACCCCCCAAAATCCCCGGGACCCCTCCCCAAATTCCTGGGACCCCCCCAAAGTGACTCCAGCCCCATTTGGGGTAGACCTGGTGGCCCAAATTTTTGGGGTTTAATCCTAAAAATTCGGGATTTTTTTTTTTTCCTGGGATTCCCAAAATCCCCCAGGGACCCCCAAAGACCCCCAGGACCCCCCAGGACCCCCCCAGACCCCCCAAACCCCCCCAGACCCCCCAAACCTTGTTGTCCAGGTCGAACAGGTAAGAATCGTCCTCCCTCACATCGGCCTCAGCATCCGAAATCAGCTCCCCCACGTACCTGGGGGGGACAAAAAATCCTCATTTTGGGACCCCAAAACCACCCAAAATCACCCCAAAACCAACAGAAATCCCACCTGGGGGACTCTGAAATACCCTGGGACACCCAAAAAATCCACAAATATTTTTTAACCCCTTTTTTTCTGATTTCTCTCCTCATTTTTGTGCTTTTTTCCCCCATTTTTTGTTGTTTTTCTCCCCATTCCCGTTTTTTTTTTCCCATTTTTCCCATTTTTCACCCCATTTCTGTTGTTTTTTCCCCATTTTTGACATTTTTTCTCCCCATTTTTATGTCTTTGTCCCATTCCCATTGATTTTTCCCATTTTTGCTGTTTTTCACCCCATTTTTTGTGCTTTTTTTCCCATTTTTTTTGCATTTTTTCCCATTTTTCCCTCCATTTTTATTTTTTCCCTTTTTTGCCCTTTTTCACCCCATTTTTTGAGCCTTTTTTCCCATTTTTTTGGTGTTTTTTCCCCATTTTTTCTATTTTTCCTCCCACATTTTATATTTTTTCCCATTTTTGCCATTTTTCACCCCAATTTTTGTGCTTTTTTTCTCATTTTTTGGTACTTCTTCCCCATTTTTTCTATTTTTCCTCCCATTTCTGTGATTTTTTCCCGTTTTTGCCGCTTTTCACCCCATTTTTTTTGCGTTTTCTCCCCATTATTCTGATTTTTCCTCCCATTTTTGTTATTTTTTTGCCATTTTTGACCCCATTTTTTGTGCTTTTTTTTCCTTTTTTTTTGCGTTTTTTCCCCATTTTTTCTATTTTTTCCCCCATTTTTGTTATTTTTCCCATTTTTGCCGTTTTTCACCCCATTTTTTTTGTACTTTCTCCCCATTATTATGATTTTTCCTCCCATTTTTGTTATTTTTTTCCCATTTTTGACCCCATTTTTTGTGCTTTTTTTTCCATTTTTTTTGCGTTTTTTCCCCATTTTTTCTATTTTTTTCCCCATTTCTGTCATTTTTCCCGTTTTTGCCGTTTTTCACCCCATTTCTTTTGTACTTTCTCCCCATTATTATCATTTTTTCCCCCGTTTTTTGCCATTTTTGACCCCATTTTTTGTGCTTTTTTTTCCATTTTTTTTGCGTTTTTCCCCATTTTTTCTATTTTTCCTCCCATTTTTGTTATTTTTCCCATTTTTGCCGTTTTTCACCCCATTTTTTTTGCGTTTTTTCCCCATTATTCAGATTTTTCCTCCCATTTTTGTTATTTTTTCCCATTTTTGCCATTTTTCACCCCATTTTTTGAGCTTTTTTCCCCTTTTTTTTTGCGTTTTTTCCCCATTTTTTGTATTTTTCCCCCACATTTTATATTTTTTCCCGTTTTTGCCGTTTTTCACCCCAATTTCCCGCCCCTCACTCGCAGATGAAGGTCCCGGGGGGAATCGCCTGCAGCGCCCGGACGCCCCAGCCCATCTTGGCCGTGCGGTAAAGCTGCAGCCGGACCCTGGAATGGGGCAAAAACACCGGATTTTGGGAAAAAACACCGGGAAAAGGGAATTTGGGGGAAAAAACGGGAATTTTGGGGAAAAAAAAACGGGATTTTTGGGGTTGGAAATGGGAATTTGGGGGAAAAAATGGGGATTTTTTGGGGAAAAAATGGGGATTTTTGGGGGAAAAAGGGAAATTTTGGGGTTGGAAATGGGGAAAAAATGAGAATTTTGGGGAAAAAATGGGAATTTGGGGGAAAAATGGGAATTTGGGGGGAAAAATGGGATTTTTGGGGAACAAACCAGGATTTTTGGGGTTGGAAATGGGAATTTGGGGGAAAAAACGGGAATTTTGGGGAAAAAAACCGGGATTTTTGGGGATGGAAATGGGAATTTGGGGGGGAAAAAATGGGGATTTTTTGGGGAAAAAATGGGGATTTTTGGGGAAAAAATGGGGATTTTTGGGGGAAAAAATGAGGATTTTTTGGGGAAAAAATGGGGATTTTTGGGGGAAAAAGGGAAATTTTGGGGTTGGAAATGGGGAAAAAATGAGAATTTTGGGGGAAAAATGGGAATTTGGGGGAAAAAATGGGAATTTGGGGGAAAAAATGGGATTTTTGGGGAACAAACCAGGATTTTTGGGGTTGGAAATGGGAATTTGGGGGGAAAAAAATGGGAATTTTTTGGGGAAAAATGGGAATTTTGTGGGGAGAAGTGGGAGGAAAATGGAGAAAAACGGGAATTTTGGGGGGAAAAAGGGGAATTTTGGGGTTGGAAATGGGGAAAAAATGAGAATTTTGGGGGAAAAAAATGGGAAAACAGGAATTTGGGGGGAAAATGGGGATAGGGGAAAAAAATGGGATTTTTGGGGTGGGAAATGAGGAAAAATTGGGAATTTTTGGGGTTGGAAAAGG
This sequence comes from Poecile atricapillus, assembly GCF_030490865.1. NCBI lineage: Eukaryota > Metazoa > Chordata > Aves > Passeriformes > Paridae > Poecile > Poecile atricapillus. Next base: position 363,255 of record NC_081274.1, on the reverse strand, counting down.
GGGAAAAATGGGAATTTTGGGGTTTTTGGGGTGGGGACTTTGGATTTTTGGGGTTTTTGGGTTTTTTTGGGGGGGAATTTTTGATTTTTGGGGTTTTTGGGGTTTTTCAGGGTAGGGATTTTGGATTTTTGGGGTTTTTGGGGGTGGGGATTTTGGATTTTGGGGTTTTTTGGGGGTGGAAATTTTGGATTTTTGGGGTTTTTTGGGGTGGGAATTTTGGATTTTTGGGGTTTTTGGGGTGGGAATTTTGGATTTTTGGGGTTTTTTGGGGTGGAAATTTTGGATTTTTGGGGTTTTTTGGGGTGGGGATTTTGGATTTTTGGGGTGGAGATTTTGGATTTCAGGTTATTTTTGGGGTCTCACTTGATGCCGCTCTGCACCACGCGGTTCTTGCAGCTCCTCCAGCAGGTGCAGGCCTGGTTACACTCGAAAATCAGGGGGGGCTCGATTTTATTGAACTCCTGCAGCAGCCGCCCGTCCTGGGAGGGGGAAAAACGGGCCCTGAAACACCCCAAAATCACCCCAAAAACGGACTGGGAATGACCTAAAAACAGCCCCAAAATCAGCCCAAAATCACCCCAAAAACTGACTGGAAACACCCCAAAATCACCCCAAAAACGGACTGGAAATACCCAAAAATCAGCCCCAAAATCAGCCCAAAAACTGACTGGAAATGACCTAAAATTAACCCAAAAAACAGCTTGGAAATTACCTAAAAACAGCCCCAAATCAGCCCAAAATCACCCCAAAAACAGCCTGGAAATGACCTAAAAACAGCCCCAAATCAGCCCAAAATCACCCCAAAAACAACCTGGAAATGACCTAAAACCAGCCCAAAAATCAGCCCAAAAACGGACTGGAAATACCCAAAAATCAGCCCCAAAATCACCCCAAAAACTGACTGGAAACACCCCAAAATCACCCCAAAAACTGACTGGAAACACCCCAAAATCAGCCCAAAAACTGACTGGAAATGACCTAAAAACAGCCCCAAAAATGGACTGGAAATTACCTAAAATTAACCCAAAAACCAGCTTGGAAATGACCTAAAAACAGCCCCAAATCAGCCCAAAATCACCCCAAAAACAGCCTGGAAATGACCTAAAAACAGCCCAAAAATCACCCCAAAATCACCCCAAAAACGGACTGGAAATGACCTAAAATTAACCCAAAAACCAGCTTGGAAATGACCTAAAAACAGCCCCAAATCAGCCCAAAATCACCCCAAAAACAGACTGGGAATGACCTAAAATTAACCCAAAAAATAGACTGGAAATAACCTAAAATCACCCCAAAATCACCCCAAAACCAGACTGGAAATGACCTAAAAACAGCCCAAAAATCACCCCAAAATCACCCCAAAAACGGACTGGAAATACCCAAAAATCAGCCCCAAAATCACCCCAAAATCACCCCAAAAACTGACTGGAAATTACCTAAAATTAACCCAAAAAACAGCTTGGAAATAACCTAAAAATAGCCCCAAATCAGCCCAAAATCACCCCAAAAACTGACTGGAAATGACCTAAAATCACCCCAAAACCAAAATGGAAATATCCCAAAATCAGCCCAAAAAACACCCCAAAAACTGACCAGAAATAACTTAAAAATAACCCAAAAAATAGACTGGAAATGACCTAAAATCACCCCAAAATCACCCCAAAAATGGACTGGAAATACCCCAAAATCAGCCCCAAAATCACCCCAAAAACTGACTGGAAATTACCTGAAATTAACCCAAAAAACACCCCAAAATCACCCCAAAACCAGACCAGAAATAACCTAAAATTACCCCAAAAACCAGACCAGAAATAACCTAAAATTACCCCAAAATGAGCCCAAAAACTGACTGGAAATAACCTAAAATTAACCCAAAAAAACCAGCCCCAAAATAGCCTGGAAATAACCTAAAAATACCCCAAAATCACCCCAAAAATAACCTAAAAACACCCAAAAATCAGCCCAAAAAATAAATTGGAAATGACTTAAAAATACCCCAAAATTACCCCAAAACCCCCCAAAATTTGGTGGTTTTGGGGTCATTTTTGGTTGGTTTTTTTTAAGTTTTTTTGGGGTATTTTTGAAAATTTTCAGGGTTATTTTTGAGGTATTTTGGGGCTGTTTTGGAGTCATTTTTGGGATGATTTTTGGGGTATTTTTGGGGCATTTTGGGGCTGTTTTTGAGTGATTTTTGAGTTTATTTTTGGGCTGGTTTTGGGTCATTTTTGGGGTATTTTTGGGGGTTTTTGGGGTGATTTTTGGGGTTTTTTTGGGGCTGTTTAGAGATTATTTTTGAAATATTTTGGGGGATTTTTGGGGCTGTTTTGGGTTTTTTTTTTGGGATATTTTTAAGATTTTTTGAGGTTATTTTTAGGGGATTTTTGGGCTGTTTTGGGGTGATTTTTGGGGTGATTTTGGGGCTGTTTTGGGGTGATTTTTGGGGTATTTTGGGGTGTTTTTGGGGGTCTCTCACCTTGTCGTACCAGCAGCGGATGCTCAGCTGCCCGCACAGGCAGTTGGAGGAGGAACAATCGTCCTGGCAGGTGCAGTGCTGAAAAACCCCAGAATCACCCCAAAATCAACCCAAAATCAATCCAAAATCCACCCAAAATCACCTGAAAATAGCCCCAGAATCACCCAAAAATAACCCCAAAAATCATCCCAAAATCACTCGAAAATTACCCCAAAACCCACCCAAAATCACCCCAAAATCACCCCAAAATCCACCCCAAAATCACTCCAAAATCACCCCAAAATCACCCCAAAACAGCCCCAAAATCACCCCAAAATAACCCCAAAATCACCCCAAAATCACCCCAAAATCAACCCCAAAATCCCCCCAAAATCCCCCCAAAATCCACCCAAAATCCCCCCAAAAAACCAAAACCTTGAATGACCAAAAATACCTGAAAAGAAACCCAAAAAAATGGAAAATTTCCCCAAAAATTACCACAAAAATTAAGAAAACTGCAACAAATTAACTCGAAATTAACCCAAAATGCTCCAAATTCCCCCCAGGACCCCCCAAGACCCCAAAAATTCCCTTGAGGACCCCCCAGGACCCCCCAAAACCCCCCAGGACCCCCAAAACCCCCCCGTACCTGCAGGTGGGTGATGCTGTGGTCGATGTTCATGGTGGAGGTCTCAGCAGGACCCCCCAAAATGCCCCAAATTCCACCCAAATTTCCCCCAAAACCCCCCCAAATTCCACTCAGGACCCCCCAAATTCCCCCCAAATTTCACCCAGGACCCCCCAGGACCCCCAAAATCCCCCCCAAAACCCCCCCAGGACCCCCGTACCTGCAGGTGGGTGATGTTGTGGTCGATGTTCATGGTGGAGGTCTCAGCAGGAACCCCCCAAACTCACCCAGGACCCCCAAAATGCCCCAAATTCCACCCAAATTCCCCCCAGGACCCCCAAAATTCCTTCCAGCACCCCCTAAACCCCCCCAGGACCCCCCAAAATTCCCCCCAGGACCCCCCAGGACCCCCCAAAAGCCCCCCGTACCTGCAGGTGGGTGATGTTGTGGTCGATGTTCATGGTGGAGATCTCGAAGTTCTCAGTGAGATCCTCCCCAAAATGCCCCCAAAACCCCCCCAAATTCCACTCAGGACCCCCCAAATTTCACCCAGGACCCCCCAGGACCCCCAAAATCCCCCCCAGGACCCCCCAACCCCCCCGTACCTGCAGGTGGGTGATGTTGTGGTCGATGTTCATGGTGGAGGTCTCGCAGTTCTCCGCGAGATCCCCCCAAATTCCACCCAAAATGCCCCCAAAACCCCCCCAAATTCCACTCAGGACCCCCCAAATTCCCCTCAAATTTCCCCCAGGACCCCCCAAACCCCCCCAGGACCCCCAAAACCCCCCCGTACCTGCAGGTGGGTGATGTTGTGGTCGATGTTCATGGTGGAGGTCTCGCAGTTCTCCGCGAGATCACCCCCAAAATGCCCCAAATTCCACCCAAAATTCTCCCCAAATTCCACTCAGGACCCCCCAAACCCCTCCAGGACCCCCCAAACCCCCCCAGGACCCCCCAAGCCCCCCGTACCTGCAGGTGGGTGATGTTGTGGTCGATGTTCATGGTGGAGGTCTCGCAGTTCTCCGCGAGATTCCCCCAAATTCCACCCAAAATGCCCCCAAAACCGCCCCAAATTCCACTCAGGACCCCCCAAAATGTCCCAAATTCCACCCAGGACCCCCCAGGACCCCCAAAACCCCCCAAAGCCCCCCGTACCTGCAGGTGGGTGATGTTGTGGTCGATGTTCATGGTGGAGATCTCGAAGTTCTCAGTGAGATCCCCCGAAATTCCACCCAAAATGCCCCCAAATTTCCCCCAAATTTCCCCCAGGACCCCCCAAATTCCCCCCAAATTTCACCCAGGACCCCCCAAACCCCCCCAGGACCCCCAAGCCCCCCGTACCTGGAGGTGGGTGATGTTGTGGTCGATGTTCATGGTGGAGGTCTCGCAGTTCTCCGCGATGTATTTGTAATCCTGCGGACACGGCTCCTCGTCCACGCCGTTCACGCACGGGATGGGAACGTTCTCGTGGCCACGGGCGACGTCCCTGAGCCGGGAGAAAACGGGAATTCAGCGCAAAAACGGGGGAAAAACGGGAAAAATGGGGAGTTCCCGCGAAAATCCGGGGAAAAACGGTGAAAATCCCGCGAAAATCCGGGGAAAAATGGTGAAAATCCCGCGAAAAACGGTGAAAAATCTGAAAAAAAAATCAGAAAAAAATCAGGAAAAAGTCCAAAAAAATTCCCCCAAAAAATCCCGAAAAATTCCTGAAAAATTCCCCAAAAATTCCCCAAAAAATTTCCAAATAATTCCCAAAAAATTCCTAAAAATTGGCAAAAAAATCCCCAAAAAATCGCAAAAAAATCCCCAAAAAATCAGAAAAAAGTCCAAAAAAATTCCCCCAAAAAAATCCTGAAAAATTCCCAAAAAATTCCCAAATAATTTCAAAAAAAATTTCCAAAAATTCCCAAAAAAATCCCAAAAAACCTTGCAGAAAAATCCCAAAAAATCCTTTAAAAATCCCGAAAAAATTCTTAAAAAATCCCTAAAAAATCGGAAAAAAAACAGAAAAAAATCCCCAAAAAATCCCCAAAAAATTCCCAAAAATTCCCGAAAAATCCCCAAAGAATTCCCAAGTAATTTCCAAAAAATTCCCCAAAAATTCCTAAAAATTGGTAAAAAAAATCCCCAAAAAAATCCCGAAAAAATCAGGAAAAAAAAAATCGGAAAAAAATACAAAAAAATTCCCAAAAAAATCCCCAAAAATTCCCAAAAATTCCTGAAAAATCCCCAAAAAATTCCCAAATAATTACAAAAAAATTCCCCCAAAATTCCTAAAAATTGGCAAAAAAAATCCCCAAAAAATCCCCAAAAAATCCCCAAAAAATCAGAAAAAAAGAAAAAAAAATCCCGAAAAATTTCCCAAAAAATTCCCGGAAAATTCCCAAAAATTCCCGAAAATTCCCGAAAAATTCCCGAACATTCCAGAACATTCTGGAGGTGTTTCCCCACCTGCTGACGATGCGCTCGGTGTGCAGGGCACGCTCGGCCGCCCCCAGCCGCAGTTTCCGGTTGAGCTGCCCAAATTCCCCCAAAAAAATCCCTCAAAAAAATCCCAAAATAATAAAAAAAAAATTCCCAAAAAATTCACAAAAATTCCCGAAAAATCCCCCCAAAAAAATCTCGCAAAAATTCCTGAAAAATCCCAAAAAAATAAAAAAACAATCAGAAAAAAATCAGAAAAAAATCAAAAAAAGATCTGAAAAAATTCCCAAAAATTCCCGAAAATTCCCAAAAATTCCTGAAAAATCCCCCAAAAAATCCCCCAAAAAATCTCACCAAAAAGTCCTTAAAAATCACAAAAAAATCCCTAAAAAATCCTGAAAAAATCAGAAAAAAATCCGAAAAAAAATCTGAAAAAAATCTGAAAAAAATCTGAAAAATCCCAAAAAATTCCCGGAAAATTCCCAAAAATTCCCGAAAAATTCCCAGGGAATTCCCAGTGTTTCCCCACCTGCTGACGATGCGCTCGGTGTGCAGGGCGCGCCCGGCCGCCCCCAGCCGCAGTTTCCAGTTGAGCTGTGGCGCCACCCAAAAAACCCCAAATCCCCAAAAGATCCCTAAAAAATTCCCAAAAAATCCCAAAATAATAAAAAAAAATTACAAAAAAAATTTCCAAAAATTCTCGAAAATCCCCCAAAAAACCTCCCAAAAAATCCAAAAAAATCCCTTAAAAATCCTTTAAAAATCCCCCAAAAATCTGAAAAAAATCTGAAAAAAATCCAAAAAATCAAAAAAAAATCCGAAAAAATTCCAAAAAAAATCCCAAAAAATTCCCGAAAAATCCCCCCAAAAAATCTCGCAAAACCCCTGGAAAATCACAAAAAAATCCTGAAAAAATCCCCAAAAAATCAGAAAAAAATCTGAAAAAAAATCCAAAAAAAAATCCAAAAAATTCCCCAAAAATTCCCCAAAAATTCCCGGAAAATTCCCAAAAAATTCCCAAACATTCCAGAACATTCTGGATCCGTTTTCCCACCTGCTGACGATGCGCTCGGTGTGCAGGGCGCGCCCGGCCGCCCCCAGCCGCAGTTTCCGGTTGAGCTGCAGAGCCACCCAGACCTCGGAGCGCTCCGGGGTCAGATCCAGGGGGGAATCGCCCTCCTTGTTCCGAACCTCGGGATCGGCCCCCCGGGACAGGAACAGGCTGGGAATGAGGGGAGGGGCTCAGGGACCACCCACCCAAATCCAGGGAATGACCCCCGGAATCCTGGGAACATCCCCTGGAATTTTGGGATTCATCAATTCCAGGGAATTCCCAAATTCCGGCCCAAATCCCAACGAGGATTCATCAATTCCAAGCCGAAATTCCAGAGATTTCCACCCACCCAAAATTCTGGGACCACCCACCCAAATCCAGGGACCACCCACCCAAATCCTGGGAACGACCCCCGGAATTTTGGGATCGTCCCTGGAATTTTGGGATTCATCAATTCCAGGGATCCCCAAATTCCAATGAGGATCCTGAAATTCCGACCCGAAATTCCGGAGATTTTCCCCCCCTAAAAATTCTGGGACCACCCCTCAAATTTCAGGGACCACCCACCCAAATTCTGGGAACAACCCTCGGAATTCCAGAGAATTCCACAATTCCAGGGATTCACCAATTCCGGCCCAAATCCCAACGAGGATTCATCGATTCCAACCCGAAATTCCAGAGATTTCCACCCCCCAAAATTCTGGGACCACCCACCCAAATCCAGGGACCACCCACCCAAATTCTGGGAACAACCCCCGGAATCCAGGGATTGCCCCTCAAAATTCCAGGAATTCCCCAATTCCGGCCCGAATTCCAACGAGGATTCATCAATTCCAAGCTGAAATTCCAGAGATTTCCACCCCCCAAACTCAGGGAATTTGCCCTGAAGCCCCCAGACCCAATTCCCTCACCTGTCCCTGTGACCCCCCAGGTGTCCCCATCCCCCTGTGACCCCCCCAAAGCCCCCAGACCCATTTCCCTCACCTGTCCCTGTGACCCCCCTGTGACCCCCCAGGTGTCCCCAGCCCCCCTGAAGCCCCCAGACCCATTTACCTGACACAGTCATAACTCTCACCTGGCAGTGATGTGCAGGGGCGTGTCCCCATGTCCCCAGGTGTCCCCATGACCCCAGGTGTCCCCAGGTGTCCCCAGGTGTCCCCAGGTGTCCCCAGGTGTCCTGTGACCCCCCAGGTGTCCCCAGCCCCCCCAGGACCCCCCGAAGCCCCCAGACCCATTTACCTGACACAATCATGATAACTCTCCCTGGCAGCGATGTGCAGGGGCGTGTCCCCGTGTCCCCAGGTGTCCCCATGACCCCAGGTGTCCCCCGGTGTCCCCAGGTGTCCCCAGCCCCCCTGAAGCCCCCAGACCCATTTACCTGACACAGTCATGGTAGCTCTCCCTGGCAGCGATGTGCAGGGGCGTGTCCCCGTGGAAGTTGTGTCCCTGTGTCCCCAGGTGTCCTGTGACCCCCCAGGTGTCCCCAGGTGTCCCCAGCCCCCCTGAAGCCCCCAGACCCATTTACCTGACACAGTCATGGTAACTCTCCCTGGCAGTGATGAGCAGGGGCGTGTCCCCGTGGAAGTTGTGTCCCCATGACCCCAGGTGTCCCCTGACCCCTGTGACCCCCCAGGTGTCCTGTGACCCCTGTGACCCCCCCGAAGCCCCCAGACCCATTTACCTGACACAATCATGGTAGCTCTCCCTGGCAGCGATGTGCAGGGGCGTGTCCCCGTGGAAGTTGACCGCGTGCAGGTCGCACTGAGCGTTCAGCAGAACCTCGGCGATCTCGGCGCTGCCCGTGAACGACGCCCAGTGCAGGCAGATGTTCTCCTCCTGGGGACAGGTGGGGACAGGTGTGGGACAGGTGTGTCACAGGTGTGTCACAGGTGCCCCCAGGTGTCCCCAGGTGTGTCCCAGGTGTACCCAGGGTGTCCCAAGGGGTGTCTCAGCTGTCCCCAGGTGTCCCAGGTGTCCCCAGGTGTCTCCAGGTGTATCTCAGGTGCCCCCAGGTGTGTCCCCAGGTGTCCCCAGATGTCCCCAGGTGTGTCCCAGGTGTCCCCAGGTGTCTCTGGTGTCCCCAGGTGTCCCCAGGTGTATCTCAGGTGTATCTCAGGTGTCCCCAGGTGTCTCCAGGTGTCCCCAGATGTCCCCAGGTGTGTCCCCAGGTGTCCCCAGGTGTGTCCCCAGGTGTGTCCCAGATGTCCCCAGGTGTGTTCCAGATGTATCCTCTCTATCCCAGGTGTCCCCAGGTGTGTCCCAGGTGTATCTCAGATGTCCCCAAGTGTGTCCCAGATGTCCCCAGGTACCCCCAGGTGTGTTCCAGATGTCCCCAGGTGCGTCTCAGGTGTCCCCAGTGTCCCCAGGTGTGTTCCAGGTGTCCCCAGTATCCCCAGGTGTGCTCCAGGTGTGTTCCAGAACGTGCTCTAGAACGTGCTCTAGACTGGGTTCTAGACCGGTTCTAGATCGGGCTCTAGACTGTTCTAGAGCGGGTTCTGGATTGTTCTAGATCGGGTTCTGGATTGTTCTAGACTGGGTTCTAGGTTGAGTTCTTGACTGTTCTGGACTGGGTTCTAGACTCGGTTCCAGGTGTGTCCCCAGGTATCCCCAGGTGTCCCCAGGTGTCCCCAGGTGTGTCCCCAGGTGTGTTTTTGGTGTCTCCAGGTGTCCCCAGGTGTTCCAGATGTCCCCAGGTGTCTCCAGGTGTCCCCAGGTGTTCCAGATGTCCCCAGGTGTGTTTTTGGGGTCCCTAGATGTCCCCAGGTGTCCCCAGGTGTGTTTTTGGTGTCCCCAGATGTCCCCAGGGTCTCCAGGTGTCCCCAGGTGTGTTTTTGGTGTCTCCAGGTGTCCCCAGGTGTCCCCAGGTGTGTCCCAGATGTCCCCAGGTGTGTCCCCAGGTGTCCCCAGGTGTGTCTCAGGTCCCCCCAGGTGTCCCAGGTGTGTCTCAGGTCCCCCCAGGTGTCCCAGGTGTGCTCACGTTGTCGGTCAGGGTGACGTCGGCCCCTCGGGTCAGGAGTCTCCGAATGACCTCGATGTGTTTGTGCTCGGCCGCCCAAATGATCGGGGTCCAGCCGCCGTTGTCCTGAGGGGTCACCCAGGGGTCACCCAAAACAACCCCAAAACAGCCCAAAATCACCCCAAAACCAGCCCAAAAACAGCCCAAAAACAGCCCCAAAACAACCCAAAACCAGCCCAAAACCAGCCCAAAACCAGCCCAAAAACAGCCTGAAAACAACCCCAAAATCACCCCCAAAACCACCCCAAAATCACCCCAAAAACAACCCCAAAATCACCCGAAAACCAGCCCAAAACCAGCCCAAAACAACCCCAAAACCAACCCCAAAACCAGCTCAAAAACAACCTAAAAACAACCCCCAAAACCAGCCCAAAACAACCCCAAAATCACCCCAAAAACAACCCCAAAATCACCCCAAAATCACCCCAAAAACAGCCCAAAATCCACCCAAAACCAACCCAAAACAGCCCCAAAATCACCCCAAAAACAACCTAAAAACAACCCCCAAAACCAGCCCAAAAAACCCCAAAATCACCCCAAAACCAGCCCCAAAATCACCCCAAAATCACCCCAAAAACAACCCCAAAAAAAGCCCAAAAACAACCCAAAAACAGGGGTCACTCAGGGGTCACTCAGGACAGTGAGTGGACACTCAGGGATCACTCAGGACAGTGAGTGGACACTCAGGACAGTGAGTGGACACTCAGGGGTCACTCAGGGGTCACTCAGTGGTCAGTGGTCACTCAGTGGTCACTCAGTGGTCACTCAGTGGTCACTCAGTGGTCACTCACCTGGGCGTTGACGTCCACCTGTCCGGTCCCCAGCAGGGACACACAGAGTGGACACTCACACACTCAGAGGTCACTCAGGGGTCAGTGGTCACTCAGGGGTCAGTGGTCACTCAGGGTCACTCAGGGGTCACTCAGGGGTCAGTGGTCACTCAGTGGTCACTCAGTGGTCACTCAGTGGTCACTCAGGACACACTCAGGGGTCACTCAGGGGTCACTCAGGGTCACTCAGGGGTCACTCAGGGGTCAGTGGTCACTCAGTGGTCAGTGGTCACTCAGTGGTCACTCAGTGGTCACTCAGTGGTCACTCAGTGGTCACTCACCTGGGCGTTGACGTCCACCTGTCCGGTCCCCAGCAGCAGCTCCACCATCTCCAGGTTCCCGTTCTTGGCCGCGTGGTGCAGGCAGGTGGAGCCGTCCTCCTCCTGTGACGTCATCAATGGACGCCGTGACGTCATCAACGGCAGTGCCGTGATGTCATCAACGGCAGCGCAGTGACGTCATCAGCGCCCACGCCGTGACGTCATCAACGGCAGCGCCGTGACGTCATCAGCGGCCGCGCCGTGACGTCATCAACGGCAGCGCCGTGACGTCACACACGGGGGGGTGGTGACGTCATACAGGGGCGTGTGGTGACGTCATACACTTGGGGTGGTGACGTCATACATGGGGGGAGGGCTGTGACGTCATACAGGGGGCGGTGACGTCACGAGCTGGCGATGACATCACAGAGCGCGGATGACGTCACCGGGCAGGACACGTGACGTCACGTGGGGAGAGAAGATGATGTCATGGGGAACGTCATGACGTCACCGGGCTGGCGATGACATCACGGAACCGGTGATGACATCACCGGGCGCGGGGCGGGGACGATGTCACCGGGATCAAAGGTTACTCGATGACGTCATGGGGCGGGGCTATGACATCACAGGGCGGTGCTGATGACGTCACGGGCCCAGTGATGACGTCACCAGGATCAAAATTTACGCGATGACGTCATGGGGCGGGGCTATGACATCACAGGGCCGGAGGAGGGGCGGGGATTAGACGCGGGGGCGGGGCCAATGACATCAGGGGCAGAGGGGCGTGTCATGTGATGTCACAGGGGGCGTGTCCGGTGACATCAGTAGACAGTGATGAGGTGCCAGGGCAGGGCTGCGACGTCACAGGACAGGGGTGTGACGTCACAGGGCATGGGGCGGGGCCAGTGACGACACTGGGCGTGTCCTATGACGTCACAGGGGGCATGTCCGGTGACATCAGTAGACAGTGATGAGGTGTGAGGGCAGGGCTGTGACGTCACAGGGCAGGGGGCGGGGCCAGTGACATCACTGGCGTGTCCTATGACGTCACAGGGCAGGGGGCGGGGCCAGTGACGACACTGGGCGTGTCCTATGACGTCACAGGGGGGCGTGTCCAGTGACATCAGTAGACAGCGATGAGGTGCCAGGGCAGGGCTGTGACGTCACAGGGCGGGGCCAATGACATCACAAGTTGGGGGCGGGGCAGATGACATCACTGGTGTGCCCTATGACGTCACAGGGGGCGTGTCCAGTGACATCAATGGGTGGGGAGGAGGTGCCAGGGCAGGGTTGTGACGTCACAGGGTGGGGCCAATGACATCACAGGGAAGGGGTGTGACATCACGGGGAATGGGGCGGGGCGATGACGTCACTGGGCGTGTCCGATGACGTCAGAGGGGCGTGTCCCACCTTGCTGTAGACGCAGCCCCCCCGGCGCAGCAGGTACCGCGCCGCCTCCAGCTGATCGTGGGCCACGGCCTCCATCAGCGGCGTCCGGCGCTGCTTGTCCACCGCGTTGATGTTGGCTCCGGCCTGGAGTGACCAGAGTGACCACTGACCATCACTGACCATCACTGACCAGTGACCACTGACCATCAGTGACCACTGACCATCACTGACCATCACTGACCACTGACCATCAGTGACCATCAGTGACCATCACTGACCACTGACCATCACTGACCACCACTGACCAGTGACCAGTGACCACTGACCATCACTGACCCACCCCTGATCCCCCCCGGCGCTGCTTGTCCACCGCGTTGATGTTGGCTCCGGCCTGGAGTGACCAGAGTGACCACTGACCATCACTGACCATCACTGACCACTGACCATCACTGACCATCACTGACCACTGACCACTGACCATCACTGACCGTCAGTGACCATCACTGACCACCACTGACCACCACTGACCATCAGTGACCATCAGTGACCATCACTGATCATCACTGACCATCACTGACCACTGACCATCACTGACCACCACTGACCATCACTGACCATCACTGACCATCACTGACCACCACTGACCACTGACCATCACTGACCATCACTGACCACTGACCATCAGTGACCATCCCTGACCATCACTGACCATCAGTGACCACCACTGACCATCAGTGACCATCACTGACCACTGACCATCACTGACCACCACTGACCAGTGACCAGTGACCACTGACCATCACTGACCCACCCCTGATCCCCCCCGGCGCTGCTTGTCCACCGCGTTGATGTTGGCTCCGGCCTGGAGTGACCAGAGTGACCATCACTGACCATCCCTGACCATCCCTGACCATCCCTGACCATCACTGACCATCACTGACCATCAGTGACCATCAGTGACCACCACTGACCACTGACCATCACTGACCACTGACCATCAGTGACCATCAGTGACCATCAGTGACCATCACTGACCACTGACCACTGACCATCACTGACCACTGACCACCAGTGACCATCAGTGACCACTGACCATCACTGACCATCACTGACCACTGACCATCACTGACCATTCCTGACCATCACTGACCATCACTGACCATCACTGACCACCACTGACCATCACTGACCATCACTGACCATCAGTGACCACCACTGACCACCACTGACCATCACTGACCATCACTGACCATCAGTGACCATCACTGACCACCACTGACCATCACTGACCATCACTGACCACCACTGACCATCACTGACCATCACTGACCATCACTGACCATCACTGACCATCACTGACCATCAGTGACCACCACTGACCATCACTGACCATCAGTGACCACCACTGACCATCACTGACCATCACTGACCATCACTGACCATCAGTGACCACCACTGACCATCACTGACCATCAGTGACCACCACTGACCATCACTGACCATCACTGACCATCACTGACCATCAGTGACCACCACTGACCATCACTGACCATCAGTGACCATCACTGACCATCCCTGACCATCACTGACCAGTGACCACTGACCATCACTGACCATCAGTGACCACCACTGACCATCACTGACCATCACTGACCATCACTGACCACCACTGACCATCACTGACCATCACTGACCATCACTGACCATCCCTGACCATCACTGACCACCACTGACCATCACTGACCATCACTGACCATCACTGACCACCACTGACCATCACTGACCATCACTGACCATCACTGACCATCCCTGACCATCACTGACCAGTGACCATCACTGACCATCACTGACCATCACTGACCCACCCCTGATCCCCCCCGGCGCTGCTTGTCCACCGCGTTGATGTTGGCTCCGGCCTGTCCAGAGTGACCAGAGTGACCATCAGTGACCAGAGTGACCAGAGTGACCAGAGTGACCATCAGTGACCACCACTGACCATCACTGACCGTTGCTCTGGGCTGTACTGGGAGCACTGGGATCCCTCAGATCCCAAACTGGAATGTCCCAGGTGTGTCTCAGGTGTCCCCAGGTGTATCTCAGGTGTCCCCAGGTGTGTCCCAGGTGTCTCCAGGTGTCCCCAGGTGTATCTCAGGTATTCCCAGGTGTGTCCCAGGTATCTCAGGTGTGTCTCAGGTGTGTCCCAGGTGTCCCCAGGTGTCCCCAGGTATCCCAAGGTGCATCTCAGGTATCTCAGGTGTGTCCCAGGTGTGTCCCAGGTGTGTCCCCATGTCCCCCCAGGTGTCCCCCCAGGTGTCCCCAGGTGTCCCCAGGTGTGTCCTGTCTCACCTGGAGCAGCAGGTGACAGATCTCCAGGTGTCCCCAGGTGTATCTCAGGTATCTCAGGTGTGTCCCAGGTGTCCCCAGGTGTATCCCCATGTCCCCCCAGGTATCTCAGGTGTCCTCAGGTGTCCCCAGCTGTATCCCCAGGTGTCCCCAGGTGTCCCCAGATGTATCTCAGGTATCTCAGCTGTGTCCCCAGGTGTGTCCCCAGGTGTGTCCCATGTCCCCCCATGTCCCCCCAGGTATCTCAGGTGCCCCCAGGTGTCCCCAGGTGTCCCCAGGTGTATCCCCATGTCCCCCCAGGTGTCCCCATGTCCCCAGGTGTGTCCTGTCTCACCTGGAGCAGCAGGTGACAGATCTCCAGGTGTCCTTTCTGCGCGGCCGCGTGCAGCGCCGAGCGCTTGCTCTGGGCTGTACTGGGAGCACTGGGATCCCTCAGGTGTGTCCCCAGGTGTATCAGGTGTCCCCAGGTGTGTCCCCATGTCCCCCCAGGTGTCCCCAGGTATCTCAGGTGTCCCCAGGTGTGTCACCCACCTGGAGCAGCAGGTGACAGATCTCCAGGTGTCCTTTCTGCGCGGCCGCGTGCAGCGCCGAGCGCTTGCTCTGGGCTGTACTGGGAGCACTGGGATCCCTCAGATCCCAGACTGGAATGTCCCAGGTGTGTCCCCAGGTATCTCAGGTGTCCCCAGGTGTGTCACTCACCTGCAGCAGCAGGTGACAGATCTCCAGGTGTCCTTTCTGCGCGGCCGCGTGCAGCGCCGAGCGCTTGCTCTGGGCTGTACTGGGAGCACTGGGATCCCCCAGGTGTGTCCCCAGGTGTGTCCCCAGGTGTCCCCATGTCCCCCCAGGTGTCCCCAGGTGTGTCCTGTCTCACCTGGAGCAGCAGGTGACAGATCTCCAGGTGTCCTTTCTGCGCGGCCGCGTGCAGCGCCGAGCGCTTGCTCTGGGCTGTACTGGGAGCACTGGGATCCCTCAGATCTCAGACTGGAATGTCCCAGGTGTGTCCCCAGGTATCTCAGGTGTCCCCAGGTGTGTCACTCACCTGCAGCAGCAGGTGACAGATCTCCAGGTGTCCTTTCTGCGCGGCCGCGTGCAGCGCCGAGCGCTTGCTCTGGGCTGTACTGGGAGCACTGGGATCCCTCAGGTGTGTCCCCAGGTGTATCAGGTGTCCCCAGGTGTGTCCCCATGTCCCCCCAGGTGTCCCCAGGTGTGTCACCCACCTGGAGCAGCAGGTGACAGATCTCCAGGTGTCCTTTCTGCGCGGCCGCGTGCAGCGCCGAGCGCTTGCTCTGGGCGTCGCTCTGGAAATTCGGGTCCAGGTTGTCCACTGGGAGAGGGGGGAGGGGAGTCAGGACCCCCCAAAATCGGCACCAGGACCCCCAAAATCAGATCAGGGACCCCCAAAAACGGGATCAGGACCCAAAAAAATGGGATTGGGACCCAAAAAAAATGGGATTTGGACCCAAAAAAATGGGATTGGGACCCAAAAAATGGGATCAGGACCCCCAAAAATGGGATTGGGATCCAAAAAATGGGATTGAGACCCAAAAAATGGGATCAGGACCCCCAAAAATGGGATCAGGACTGAAAAAAATGGGTCAGGACCCCCAAAAATGGGATTGGGACCCAAAAAATGGGATTGGGACCCCCAAAATTGGGATTGGGACCCAAAATAATGGGATCAGGACCCCCAAAATGGGATCAGGATCCCCAAAAATGGGATCAGGACCCCCAAAAATGGGATTGGGACCCAAAAAAATGGGATCAGGACCCCCAAAATCGGATCAGGGACCCCCGAAAATGGGATCAGGACCCAAAAAAATGGGATTGGGACCCAAAAAATGGGATTGGGACCCAAAAAATGGGATCAGGACCCCCAAAAATGGGATCAGGACTGAAAAAAATGGGATCAGGACCCCCAAAATTGGGATTGGGACCCAAAATAATGGGATCAGGACCCCCGAAATCGGGATTGGGATGCCCAAATTTGGGATAGGGACCCAAAAAAATGGGATTTGGACCCAAAAAAATGGGCTTGGGACCCCAAATTTGGGATCAGGGATCCAAAAAAATGGGATTGGGATCCAAAAAATGGGATTGGGACCCAAAAAATGGGATCAGGACCCCCAAAAATGGGATTGGGACCCAAAAAAATGGGATCAGGACCCCCAAAAATGGGATTGGGACCCAAAAAATGGGATCAGGATCCCCAAAAATGGGATTGGGATCCAAAAAATGGGATCAGGACCCCCAAAAATGGGATCAGGATCCCCAAAAATGGGATCAGGACCCCCGAAAATGGGATTTGGACCCAAAAAATGGGATCAGGACCCCCAAAATCCCCCCAGAACCCCCCAAACTCCCTCAGGGATTCCCAGAGGTTTTTGGGGTCCCCAGGGTGATTTTTGGGGTTCCCGGGTGGATTTTGGGGTCCCCAGGTGATTTTTGGGGTCCCCAGGGTGATTTTGGGGTCCCCAGGATGGATTTTCCCCCCAAATTTCCACATTTCCCCCCCAGATTTTGGGATTTTCCCCGGGATTTTTCCCCCCCAGGTGGATTTTGGGGTCCCCAGGGTGTTTTTGGGGTCCCCCGGGTGTTTTTGGGATCCCCCCGGGTGTTTTTGGGGTCCCCAGGTGAATTTTGGGGTCCCCCCAGGTGGATTTTGGGGTCCCCCCGGGTGTTTTTGGGGTCCCCAGGGTGATTTTTGGGGTCCCCAGGTGGATTTTGGGGTCCCCCCAGGTGTTTTTGGGGTCCCCAGGGTGGATTTTCCCCCCAAATTTCCACATTTCCCCCCCAGATTTTGGGATTTTCCCCGGGATTTTTCCCCTCCCCCCATATTTTGGGGTCCCCAGGTGGATTTTGGGGTCCCCAGGGTGTTTTTGGGGTCCCCCGGGTGTTTTTGGGATCCCCCCGGGTGTTTTTGGGGTCCCCAGGTGAATTTTGGGGTCCCCCCAGGTGGATTTTGGGGTCCCCCCGGGTGTTTTTGGGGTCCCCAGGGTGATTTTTGGGGTCCCCAGGTGGATTTTGGGGTCCCCCCAGGTGATTTTTGGGGTCCCCCAGGGTGTTTTTGGGGTCCCCAGGTGGATTTTGGGGTCCCCAGGGTGGATTTTGGGGTCCCCAGGTGGATTTTGGGGTCCCCAGGTGGATTTTGGGGTCCCCAGGGTGTTTTTGGGGTCCCCAGGGTGGATTTTCCCCCCAAATTTCCACATTTCCCCCCCAGATTTTGGGATTTTCCCCGGGATTTTTCCCCCCCAGGTGGATTTTGGGGTCCCCAGGTGAATTTTGGGGTCCCCCCGGGTGTTTTTGGGGTCCCCCCAGGTGGATTTTGGGGTCCCCAGGTGATTTTTGGGGTCCCCAGGTGGATTTTGGGGTCCCCAGGTGATTTTTGGGGTCCCCCCGGGTGTTTTTGGGGTCCCCACTCACGCAGCATGAGGATGACCCTGCCCAGCTCCCCCTGTTTGACGCTCAGGTAAAGCTGCCGGGGGTGGAAACGGAGCTTCTTCCTCCTGGGGGGGAACTGGGATGGACTGGGAGGAACTGGGAGGGGACTGGGGGGGACTGGGATGGACTGGGGGGAACTGGGAGGGGTTAAAGGGAGACTGGGATGGACTGGGAGGGACTGGAATGGACTGGGATGGACTGGGAGGGGTTAAAGGGGGACTGGGATGGACTGGGGGGAACTGGGAGGGGTTAAAGGGGGACTGGGATGGACTGGGAGGAACTGGGAGGGGTCAAAGGGGAACTGGGATGGACTGGGAGGGGTTCAAGGGGAACTGGGATGGACTGGGGGGAACTGGGAGGGGTCAAAGGGGAACTGGGATGGACTGGGAGGGACTGGAATGGACTGGGAGGGGACTGGGAGGGGTTAAATGGGAACTGGGAGGAACTGGGAGGGGACTGGGAGGGACTGGGATGGACTGGGGGGAACTGGAAGGGGTTCAAGGGGGACTGGGAGGGGTTAAAGGGGAACTGGGATGGACTGGGAGGGACTGGGAGGGGACTGGGAGGGGTTCAAGGGGGACTGGGAGGAGTTAAAGGGGAACTGGGAGGGACTGGGAGCAACTGGGATGGACTGGGGGGAACTGGGATGGACTGGGAGGGGACTGGGAGGGGTTAAAGGGGGACTGGGATGGACTGGGAGGGACTGTGAGGGGATTGGGAGGGGACTGGGATGGGCTGGGATGGACTGGGAGCAACTGGAAAGGCACTGGGGAGAACTGGGAGGGAACTGGGATGGACTGGGATGAACTGGGAAGGAACTGGGATGAACTGGGAAGGACTGGGATGGACTGGGATGAACTGGGATGGACTGGGATGGACTGGGATGAACTAGGATGGACTGGGATGAACTGGGATGGACTGGGATGAACTGGGAAGGACTGGGATGAACTGGGAAGGACTGGGATGGACTGGGAAGGATTTTTGAGACACCCCAAGGAATTTCTGGGCCCCCCAGATGAGTTTTTAACCCATTTTAACCCCCCCAAGTGGGTTTTTAGGGGTCCCAAATTCATTTTTGGGGTTCCCAGGTGTGTTTTCTGCCCCCCAGGTGTGTTTTTGGGGTCCCCAGGTGTGTTTTTGGGGTCCCCAGGTGTGTTTTTGGGGTCCCCAGGTGTGTTTTCTGCCCCCCAGGTGTGTTTTTGGGGTCCCAGGTACATTTTTGAGGCTCACCTCTCGGCCTCCTGCCCCAGCAGTGCCTTCCCCAGGTGAGTTTTGGGGTTCCCAGGTGAGTTTTTACCCCGTTTTTTCCCCCCCAGGTGGGTTTTTAGGGGTCCCAGGTGTGTTTTTAGGGTTCCCAAGTTCATTTTTGGGGTCCCCAGGTGTGTTTTTGGGGCTCACCTCTCGGCCTCCTGCCCCAGCAGTGCCTTCTCCAGGTGTTTTTATCTCCCCCAGGTGAGTTTTGGGGTCCCCAGGTGTGTTTTTGGGGTCCCCAAGTTCATTTTTGGGGTTCCCAGGTGTGTTTTTTCCCCCCCAGGTGTGTTTTTAGGGGTCCCAAGTTCATTTTTGGGGTCCCCAGGTGTGTTTTCTGCCCCCCAGGTGTGTTTTTGGGGTCCCCAGGTGTGTTTTTTGCCCCCCAGGTGTGTTTTCTGCCCCCCAGGTGTGTTTTTGGGGTCCCCAGGTGTGTTTTCTGCCCCCCAGGTGTGTTTTTGGGGCTCACCTCTCGGCCTCCTGCCCCAGCAGTGCCTTCCCCAGGTGAGTTTTGGGGTTCCCAGGTGAGTTTTAACCCCTTTTTTTCCCCCCCAGGTGGGTTTTTGGGGTCCCCAGGTGAGTTTTTACCCCGTTTTTTCCCCCCCAGGTGGGTTTTTAGGGGTCCCAGGTGTGTTTTTAGGGGTCCCAAGTTCATTTTTGGGGTCCCCAGGTGTGTTTTCTGCCCCCCAGGTGTGTTTTTGGGGCTCACCTCTCGGCCTCCTGCCCCAGCAGTGCCTTCCCCAGGTGTTTTTATCTCCCCCAGGTGAGATTTTAACCCATTTTAACCCCCCCAGGTTCATTTTTGGGGTTCCCAGGTGTGTTTTTTCCCCCCCAGGTGGGTTTTTAGGGGTCCCAAGTTCATTTTTGGGGTCCCCAGGTGTGTTTTCTGCCCCCCAGGTGTGTTTTTGGGGCTCACCTCTCGGCCTCCTGCCCCAGCAGTGCCTTCTCCAGGCTCTCGCGGGCGGGGCCTGGGGGGAGCCCCCGGGCGCTCAGGGCCCCCCCCGAGGGCAGCGGCAGCTCCGGCCCCCCCGAGCTGTCGATGGGCTCAGCCCGGGGGTCCGGGGGGGGGGGCGCGACCCTCGCCCTGCCCCCGCATCCGGGCACTGGGGGGGAGGGGATGGGGGGGTCAGGGAACCCCAAAAACCCCAAAAAACAAAAAAATCCCCAAAAAAATGCCCCGAAGTCACACTGAGATCGCCCAAAATGCCCCAAAATCACCCTAAAATAACCCAAAATCGCCCTGAAATACCCCAAAACCAGCCTTGAATACCCTCAAGCACCGCAAACCACCCCAAAACCACCCCCAAAGCCCACCCAAACCCCCCCTAAACCACCCCAAACCCACCTGAACTGCCCCAAACGCCCCAAAACCGCCCCAAACCCCACCCAAAACCCCCCAAAATCACCTGAACTGCCCCTAAACTACCCCAAGCCCCCCCTAAACTGCCCCAACCCACCTCAAAACCCCCCCAAATCCCCCCTGAACTTCCCCAAACCCCCCCAAACCACTGCCAAACCCCTCTAAACTGCCCCAAATCCACCAAAACTGCCCCAAATAATCCAAAACTGCCCCAAACCCCACCCAAACTGCCCCAAATTTCCCTGATCCCCCCTTAAACTGCCCCAAACCACCCCAAAACCCCCAAAAACTGCCCCAAACCCCCCAAACCCCCGAACATCCCCCAAAAACCCCCTCAAACCCCCTCAAACTGCCCCAAATCCCCCCAAACCACCCCAAACCCCCCCAAAACTGCCCCAAACCCCCCTCAAACTGCCCCAAATCCCCCAAAACTGCCCCAAACCCCCCCCAAATCCCCCCAAACCCACCTGAACTGCCCCAAAACTGCCCCAAATCTCTGCAAAATTCCCCCAAAACCCCCCCAAACTCCCCTGAATTGTAGCAAACCCCCCTAAACTGCCCCAAACCCCCCCCAAATCCCCCCAAAAACCCCAAATCCCCCCCGAACATCCCCCCCAAATCCCCCCCAAACCCCCCAAAACTGCCCCAAACCCCCCTCAAACTGCCCCAAACCCCCCCCAAATCCCCCCAAAAACCCCAAACCCCCCCAAATCCCCCCCAAACCCCCCCAGAGCCTGACCTGGGTGCGGGGGCCGGGGGCCGCGCCCCGCGGGGCCGGGGGGGCTGGGGGGGGGCCGGGGGGGTCCCCTCGGGCCGGGGCAGCGTCACCTCCTGAGCCTCGGACGCGTCCTCGCCGCAGTGGGGACAGAAGATGAGACCCCCCAGGCGGGAGACGCAGCCACGGTGGAAACGGTGCCCGATGCGCACGTCGGGGTGGCATTCGAGAAATGTGCCCTGAAATGAACAAAATCAGCCAAAATCGGCAAAAATCGGCCAAAATCAGTGAAAAAATGGCAAAAATTGGCGAAAAAACAGCAAAAAACCAGCCTGGAATAGCCCAAAATCACCAGAAATCAGCCAAAATCGGCCGAAATTGGCCAAAATCGGCAAAAAAACGGCAAAAAAACAGCTTGAAATACCCTAAAATCAGCCTAAAATCACCCAAAGCCACTCAAAATCACCCTAAAATACACCAAAATCAGCCTGAAATCCCCTGAAATCAACCAAAATTGCCCCAAAATCCCCCAAACCGATCCCCAAAAGGCACAAATTGAGGTTCCCAAAGATCCTGAAGGGGATTTGGGGCAGTTTTGGGGGATTTGGGGCAGTTTTGGGGGATTTGGGGCAGTTTTGGGGCAGTTTTGGGGGGATTTGGGGCAGTTTTGGGGCAGTTTTGGGGCAGTTTTGGGGCAGTTTTGGGGCGGTTTTGGGGCAGTTTTGGGGGTTTGGGGACAGAAGATGAGACCCCCCAGGCGGGAGACGCAGCCCCGGTGGAAACGGTGCCCGATGCGCACGTCGGGGTGGCACTCCAGAAACGTGCCCTGAAATGAACAAAATCAGCCAAAATCGGCAAAAATCGGCCAAAATCAGTGAAAAAACGGCAAAAATTGGCGAAAAAACGGCGAAAAAACGGCAAAAAACCAGCCTGGAATAGCCCAAAATCACCAGAAATCACCCAAAATCGGCCAAAATTGGCCAAAATTGGCAAAAAAACGGCAAAAAACCAGCCTGAAATACCCTAAAATCAGCCTGAAATCAACCAAAATGGCACAAAATCACCCAAAATCAGCAAAAAAAAACAGCCTAAAATAGCCCAAAACCACCCTGAAATAGCCCAAAATCATCAGAAATCAGCCTGAAATCACCAAAAATCACTCAAAATCACTCTAAAATATCCCAAAATCACCCTGAAATACCCTGAAATCAGTCTGAAATAGCCCAAAATCACCACAAATCAGCCTGAAATCACCCAAAATCAGACTGAAATGCACCAAAATCACTTAAAACCACCCTGAAATACCCTGAAATCACCCAAAATCACTCAAAATCACCCTGAAATTGCCAGATTTCAGCCTGAAATCACCAAAAATCACCTAAAATCAGCCTAAAATGCACCAAAATCACTCAAAATCACCCTAAAATACACCAAAACCACCCTGAAGTCACCCAAAAATCCACCTGAAACACCCCAAAATCAGCCCAAAATCACCCAAAATCCACCTGAAATCAACCAAAATCAGCCTAAATTCACCCAAAATCAGCCTCAAACACTCCAAAATCACCCAAAATCCACCTGAAACACCCCAAAATCAACCAAAATCAACCAAAATCAACCTGAAATCACCTAAAATCAGCCTGAAATAACCCAAAATCTCTCAAAATCCACCTGAAATCCCCCAAAATTGCCCCAAAATCCCCCAAATTCTCCCCAAACCGATCCCTAAGAGGCACAAATTGAGGTTCCCAAAAATCCTGAAGGGGATTTGGGGCAGTTTTGGGGATTTTGGGGGATTTGGGGCAGTTTTGGGGATTTTGGGGGATTTGGGGCAGATTTGGGGCAGTTTTGGGGGATTTGGGGCAGTTTTGGGGGGTTTGGGGCAGTTTTGGGGCAGTTTTGGGGGATTTGGGGCGGTTTTGGGGTGATTTGAGAATTTTTATGAAATTTTTTTGTATTTTGTGGGATTTTTTCCAGATTTTTTATGATTTTTATGGGATTTTAACTGGAATTTTCGCAGTTTTCTCGTATTTTATGGGATTTTCACGGGGTTTTTTTTGGATTTGAGGATTTTTTGGGTTGAATTCTGGTGATTTTGGGTTTTCTGGACTCACAGCGGTGCAGAAGTGCCCGCAGCCGGGGCAGCAGTGGTGTTTGACCCCAAAATTCCGTATTTTTATGGGATTTTTATGGGATTTTTGTGCCATTTTCTCGTATTTTACCCAATTTTCACGGGGTTTTTTTTGGGTTTGGTGATTTTTTGGGTTGAATTCCGGTGATTTTGGGTTTTTCTGGACTCACAGCGGTGCAGAAGTGCCCGCAGCCGGGGCAGCAGTGGGGTCTGACCCCCAAAATTCAGGATTTTAACGGGATTTTTGTGCCGTTTTCTCGTATTTTACCCAATTTTCACGGGGTTTTTTTTGGGTTTGGTGATTTTTTGGGTTGAATTCCGGTGATTTTGGGTTTTTCTGGACTCACAGCGGTGCAGAAGTGCCCGCAGCCGGGGCAGCAGTGGTGTTTAACCCCAAAATTCCGTATTTTTATGGGATTTTTGTGCCGTTTTCTCGTATTTTACCAGATTTTCACGAGGTTTTTTTTGGATTTGGGGATTTTTTGGGTTGAATTCCGGTGATTTTGGGTTTTTCTGGACTCACAGCGGTGCAGAAGTGCCCGCAGCCGGGGCAGCAGTGGGGTCTGACCCCCAAAATTCAGGATTTTAAGAGGAATTTTTACAATTGTCTCATATTTTATGGGATTTTTTGGGGTTTTTTTTGGGTTTGAGGATTTTTTGGGTTGAATTCCGGTGATTTTGGGTTTTTCTGGACTCACAGCGGTGCAGAAGTGCCCGCAGCCGGGGCAGCAGTGGGGTCTGACCCCCAAATCTGGGATTTTTATGGGATTTTTGTGCCATTTTCTCGTATTTTATGGGATTTTCACGGGGTTTTTTTTGGATTTGAGGATTTTTTGGGGTGAATTCCGGTGATTTTGGGTTTTTCTGGACTCACAGCAGTGCAGAAGTGCCCGCAGCCGGGGCAGCAGTGGGGTCTGACCCCCAAATTCCGGATTTTAACGAGATTTTAACGGGAATTTTCGCAGTTTTCTCGTATTTTATGGGATTTTCACGGGGTTTTTTTTGGATTTGGGGATTTTTTGGGTTGAATTCCGGTGATTTTGGGTTTTTCTGGACTCACAGCGGTGCAGAAGTGCCCGCAGCCGGGGCAGCAGTGGTGTTTGACCATGCGGGCGCGGTGACTCTCGCACAGAACCATCAGCGGGACGCGGCTCGAGGGTCGCATCGTCTCGCGCTTCAGGATGCTGCTGCCGCAGCCGCTCAGCTGAGGAACATTCCAGAAAAAACAGGGAATTTTAGAACATTTTGGGACATTTTGGGATATTTTAGGGTGTTTTGGGGTGTTTTGGGGTGTCCCCAGGTGTGTCTCAGGTGTCCCCAGGTGTCCCCAGGTGTGTCTCAGGTGTCCCCAGGTGTCCCCAGGTGTGTCTCAGGTGTCCCCAGGTGTCCCCAGGTCTCGTGTTTCAGGATGCTGCTGCCGCAGCCGCTCAGCTGAGGAACGTTCCGGAAAAAATGAGGAATTTTAGGGTGTTTTGGGACATTTTGGGACATTTCCAGGTGTCCCCAGGTGTGTCTCAGGTGTCCCCAGGTGTCCCCAGGTGTGTCTCAGGTGTCCCCAGGTGTCCCCAGGTCTCGTGTTTCAGGATGCTGCTGCCGCAGCCGCTCAGCTGAGGAACATTCCAGAAAAAACAGGGAATTTTAGAACATTTTGGGGTGTTTTGGGGTGTTTTGGGACATTTCCAGGTGTCCCCAGGTGTCCCCAGGTGTCCCCAGGTGTCCCCAGGTGTCCCCAGGTGTCCCCAGGTGTCCCCAGGTCTCGTGTTTCAGGATGCTGCTGCCGCAGCCGCTCAGCTGAGGAACGTTCCGGAAAAAACAGGGAATTTTAGGACATTTTGGGACATTTTGGGGTGTTTTGGGACATTTCCAGGTGTCCCCAGGTGTCCCCAGGTCTCGTGTTTCAGGATGCTGCTGCCGCAGCCGCTCAGCTGAGGAACATTCCGGAAAAAACACAGAATTTCAGGGTGTTTTGGGACATTTTGGGACATTTCCAGGTGTGTCTCAGGTGTCCCCAGGTGTCCCCAGGTGTCCCCAGGTGTATCAGGTGTCCCCAGGTGTGTCTCACCTGTCCATCCACGCTCTCGGTGGCCATGCACAGCCCGTGGGTGTACCCCAGGTGTACCCCAGGTGTATCTCAGGTGTATCAGGTGTGTCCCCAGGTGTATCTCAGGTGTACCCCAGGTGTCCCCAGGTGTACCCCAGGTGTCCCCAGGTGTCCCCAGGTGAGCTCACCTGTCCATCCACGCTCTCGGTGGCCATGCACAGCCCGCGGTCGCTGCCCCAGGTGTCCCCAGGTGTCCCCAGGTGTATCAGGTGTACCCCAGGTGTATCTCAGGTGTCCCCAGGTGTACCCCAGGTGTACCCCAGGTGTCCCCAGGTGTATCAGGTGTACCCCAGGTGTATCTCAGGTGTCCCCAGGTGTACCCCAGGTGTACCCCAGGTGTCCCCAGGTGTCCCCAGGTGTGTCTCACCTGTCCATCCACGCTCTCGGTGGCCATGCACAGCCCGCGGTCGCTGCCCCAGGTGTACCCCAGGTGTATCAGGTGTGTCCCAGGTGTCCCCAGGTGTATCTCAGGTGTATCTCAGGTGTACCCCAGGTGTACCCCAGGTGTACCCCAGGTGTATCTCAGGTGTACCCCAGGTGTACCCCAGGTGTATCAGGTGTATCTCAGGTGTATCTCAGGTGAGCTCACCTGTCCATCCACGCTCTCGGTGGCCATGCACAGCCCGCGGTCGCTGCCCCAGGTGTACCCCAGGTGTATCAGGTGTACCCCAGGTGTATCTCAGGTGTATCAGGTGTACCCCAGGTGTCCCCAGGTGTGTCTCACCTGTCCATCCACGCTCTCGGTGGCCATGCACAGCCCGCGGGTGTGTCTCAGGTGTATCAGGTGTATCTCAGGTGTCCCCAGGTGTATCAGGTGTCCCCAGGTGTGTCTCACCTGTCCATCCACGCTCTCGGTGGCCATGCACAGCCCACGGGTGTGTCTCAGGTGTATCAGGTGTACCCCAGGTGTACCCCAGGTGTATCAGATGTACCCCAGGTGTATCTCAGGTGTATCTCAGGTGTCCCCAGGTGTCCCCAGGTATCTCAGGTGTGTCTCACCTGTCCATCCACGCTCTCGGTGGCCATGCACAGCCCGCGGGTGTACCCCAGGTGTACCCCAGGTGTATCAGGTGTACCCCAGGTGTCCCCCAGGTGTCCCCAGGTGTCCCCAGGTGAGCTCACCTGTCCATCCACGCTCTCGGTGGCCATGCACAGCCCGCGGTCGCTGCCCCAGGTGTACCCCAGGTGTATCAGGTGTGTCCCCAGGTGTATCTCAGGTGTACCCCAGGTGTCCCCCAGGTGTCTCAGGTGTATCAGGTGTACCCCAGGTGTCCCCAGGTGTCCCCAGGTGTGTCTCACCTGTCCATCCACGCTCTCGGTGGCCATGCACAGCCCGCGGTCGCTGCCCCTCTCCACCTTTGGTGCCTCCATGCGACACGAGCACAGCGGCAGCTCCTCGAAACGCTCCGCCTCCGCCGGGCCTGGGCGGGGCCACGGGGGCGGGGTCAGGGTGGGTGGGGTCAGGGTGGGTGGGGACACAGGGGCGGGGTCAGGGGGGGTGGGGACACAGGGGGCGGGGTCAGGGTGGGCAGGGTCAGGGGGGGTGGGGTCAGGGTGGGTGGGGTCAGCAGGGGCGGGGTCAGGGTGGGTGGAGTCAGGGTGGGTGGAGTCAGGGTGGGCGGGGTCAGGGTGGGCGGGGTCAGGGTGGGCGGGGCCACGGGGGGCGGGGTCAGGGGGCGGGGTCAGGGTGGGTGGGGTCAGGGTGGGTGGGGTCAGGTCAGCAGTGGGTGGGGTCAGGGTGGGGAGGGTCACAAGGGGTGGAGCCACAGGGGTGGGGTCAGCAGGGGCGGGGTCAGGGGCAGGGGCAGGGTGGGCGGGGTCAGGTCAGCAGTGGGTGGGGTCAGGGTGGGTGGAGCCAGCAGTGGGTGGGGGCAGGGTGGAGTCAGGGTGGGTGGGGTCAGCAGGGGCGGGGTCAGGGTCAGGGTCAGGGTGGGTGGGGTCAGGTCAGCAGTGGGTGGGGTCAGGGTGGGTGGAGCCAGCAGTGGGTGGGGGCAGGGTATGAGCACACTCACGGTGTAGTCACAGGTGTTGTGGGCGTGGCCAAAGTGGGGTCATGGGCGTGTCCAGGGGGTGTGTCCCAGTTCAGGGGGCATGTCCCAGTTTGGGGGGTGTGTCCAGGGGGTGTGTCCCAGTTCAGGGGGTGTGTCCCAGTTTGGGGGGCGTGTCCCAGTTTGGGGGGGCGTGTCCCAGTTTGGGGGGCGTGTCCCAGTTCAGGGGGTGTGTCCAGGGGGTGTGTCCCAGTTCAGGGGGGTGTGTCCCAGTTTGGGGGGCGTGTCCCAAGTGACATTCCCAGTTTGGGGGGGCGTGTCCCAGTTTGGGGGGGTGTGTCCAGGGGGTGTGTCCCAGTTGGGGGGGCGTGTCCCAGTTTGGGGGGGTGTGTCCCAGTTTGGGGGGCGTGTCCCAAGTGACATTCCCAGTTGGGGGGGCGTGTCCCAGTTTGGGGGGCGTGTCCCAGTTTGGGGGGCGTGTCCCAGTTCAGGGGGCGTGTCTCAGTTTGGGGGGCATGTCCCAGTTTGGGGGGCGTGTCCCAAGTGACATTCCCAGTTTGGGGGGGCGTGTCCCAGTTTGGGGGGCGTGTCCTCACCTGGGGTCTGGGGGCTCAGGGCCCCTCCCCCCGGCAGCTGCAGGCAGCCCAGGGGCACCTCCGTGTATTCACTGGGGGGGCCGGGGGGTCCTGGGGGGAAAAACCCCAAATTTGGGACCCCAAATCCCCCAGATTGAGACCCCTCCCCACAAATTCCTCAAATCCTAAATCCCCCTCCCCAAATTCCCCAAAATCCCAAATCCCCAAATTCCCCAAAATCCCAAATCCCCAAATTCCCCAAAATCCCAAATCCCCCTCCCCAAATCCCAAATCCCCCCTCTCCAAATTCCCCAAAATCCCAAATCCCCCTCCCCAAATTCCCCAAAATCCCAAATCCCCAAATCCCCCAAAATCCCAAATTCCCCGAAATCCCAAATCCCCCTCCCCAAATCCCCCTCCCCAAATCCCCCAAATCCCAAATCCCCCTCCCCAAATCCCCCTCCCCAAATTCCCCAAATTCCCCAAAATCCCAAATCCCCAAATCCCCCTCCCCAAATTCCCCAAATTCCCCAAAATCCCAAATCCCCAAATCCCCCAAAATCCCAAATTCCCCAAAATCCCAAATCCCCCTCCCTAAATCCCCCTCCCCAAATTCCCCAAAATCCAAAATCCCCCTCCCCAAATTCCCCTCCCCAAATTCCCAAATCCCCCTCCCCAAATCCCCCTCCTTAAATTCCCCAATCCCAAATCCCCTTCCCTGAATTCCTCAAGCCAAATCCCCCTCCCCAAATTCCCCAATCCCCCCCCCCAAAATTCCAAATTTCCCAAGTCCCCCTCCCCAATTCAGAATTCCCAAATTCCCCAATTCAGAATCCCCCAAATCCCCCCAATTTTGGGATCCCCCCCTCCCCAATTCCGGATTTTGGGATCCCCCCTCCCCAATTCCTGGATTTTGGGATCCCCCCCTCCCCAATTCCCGGATTTTGGGATCCCCCCCTCCCCAATTTTGGGATCCCCCTCCCCAATTCCCGGATTTTGGGGCCCCTCCCACCTCTGTCCTTGCCCCTGGGGTCCTTCCTCTTCCTCTTCCTGGCGGGTTTCAGCCAGGGGCTCTCCTTCCAACGCCGCCGGACCCTGCGCCGGGCGCTGGACGCGCTCTGGGGCACACGGGGGGCTCAGGGACCCCAAAAACACCCAGAAACGCCCAAAAACACCCAGAAATGCCCAAAAACACCCAGAAACACCCAAAATGTGCCCAAAATGTGCCCAAAACTGCTCAAAATGCGCTCAGAACTGACCAAAACTGCTCAAAATGTGCCCAAAATGTGCCTGGAACTGCTCAAAATGTGCCTGGAGTGACCAAAACTGTTCAAAATGTGCCCAAAATGTGCCCAAAACTGCTCGAAATGTGCCCAAAACTGCTCAAATGTGCCCAAAATTGATCAAAATGTGCCCAAAATTGATCAAAATGTGCCCAAAACTGCTCAAAATGCGCTCAGAACTGCTCAAAATGTGCCCAGAAACACCCAAAACTGCCCAAGACATGCTCAGAAGTGACCAAAACTGCACAAAATGTGCCCAAAATTGCCCAAAGTGCACCTGGAACCCCCAAAGTGCACCTGAAACCCCCAAAATGTGCCTGAAACTGCTCAAAATCCACCCGAAATTGCCCAAAACTCACCTGGAACCCCCCAAAACTCACCTGGAACCCCCAAAACTCACTTGGAAACCCCCAAATCCAACTGAAACCCCCAAAATCCACCTGGAACTGCCCAAGACTCACCTGGAACCCCCCAAATGTGCCTAAAACTGCCCAAAATCCACCCAAAATTGCTCAAAATCCACCTGGACACCCCAAAACTCACTTGAAACCCCCAAAATGTGCCTGGAACTCCCCAAAATTGCCCAAAACTCACCTGAAACCCCCCAAAATCCACCTGGAACCCCCAAAATTCACCTAGAATCCCCCAAAATGCACCTGAAACCCCCCAAAATCCACCTGGAACCCCCAAAACTCACCTGGAACCCTCCAAAATGCACCTGGAACCCCCCAAAATGTGCCTGGAACTCGCCAAAATCCACCCGAAATTGCCCCAAATCCGCCTGAAACCCCCAAAATCCCCCCCAAAATTGCCCAAAATCCACCCAAAATTGCCCAAAACTCACCTGGAACCCCCCAAAATCCACCTGAAACCCCCCAAATCCACCTGGAACCCCCCAAAATCCCCCCCAAAATTGCCCAAAATCCACCCAAAATTGCCCAAAACTCACCTGGAACCCCCCAAAATCCACCTGAAACCCCCCAAATCCACCTGGAACCCCCAAAATCCCCCCCAAAATTGCCCAAAATCCACCCAAAATTGCCCAAAATTCACCTGAAACCCCCAAAACTCACCTGGAACCCCCCAAAATCCACCTGGAACCCCCAAAATCCCCCCCAAAATTGCCCAAAATCCACCCAAAATTGCCCAAAACTCACCTGGAACCCCCCAAAACTCACCTGGAACCCCCCAAAATCCACCTGGACCCCCCCAAATCCACCCGAAATTGCCCCAAATCCACCTGGAACCCCCCAAAATCCCCCCCAAAATCCACCTGGACCCCCCTAAACCCCCCCAGCCCCCCTCACCCGATCCGAGGCGTTCCCGGACTCTTCGTCCTCTTCCTCCTCCTCCTCTTCCTCCTCCTCCTCCTCCTCATCCTCCTCTTCCTCCTCCTCTTCCTCCTCCTCCTCCTCCTCGCTCAGGGCCTCTCCCGGCCCCTCCCCCTCCGACTGAGCAGGGGGGGCTGAGCTGGGGGAGGGGCCGAGACCCCCAAACCCTCCCCAGTGCTCCCAGTCCATCCCAGTTCATCCCAGTCCATCCCACTGCCCGTCCCAGTCCATCCCAGTTCATCCCAGTCCATCCCAGTTCATCCCAGTTCATCCCACTGCCCATCCCAGTTCATCCCAGTTCATCCCAGTGCCCATCCCAGTTCATCCCAGTTCATTCCAGTTCATCCCAGTTCAGTTCATCCCAGTGCCCATCCCAGTTCATCCCAGTTCATTCCAGTTCATCCCAGTTCAGTTCATCCCAGTGCCCATCCCAGTTCATCCCAGTTCATTCCAGTCCATCCCAGTTCAGTTCATCCCAGTGCCCATCCCAGTTTATCCCAGTTCATTCCAGTCCATCCCAGTTCAGTTCATCCCACTGCCCATCCCAGTTCATCCCACTGCCCATCCCAGTTCATCCCAGTTCATCCCACTGCCCATCCCAGTTCATCCCAGTTCATCCCACTGCCCATCCCAGTTCATCCCAGTTCATCCCAGTTCAGTTCATCCCAGTGCCCCCCAGTCCATCCCAGTTCATCCCAGTGCCTCCCAGTCCATCCCAGTTCATCCCAGTTCATCCCAGTCCATCCCAGTGCCCCCCAAACCCTCCCCAGTGTCCCCCAGTCCCTCCCAGTCCCTCCCAGTTCATCCCAGTCCATCCCAGTACCTTGCTGTCCAAGTCCCCGTGCCCATCCCAGTCCATCCCAGTCCCTCCCAGTCCATCCCAGTATCCCCAGTACCTTGCTGTCCGAGTCCCCGTGTCCGTCCCAGTCTCCCCAGTATCCCCAGTCCCATCCCAGTCCCTCCCAGTATATCCCAGTATCCCCAGTACCTTGCTGTCCAAGTCCCTGTGCCCATCCCAGTCTCCCCAGTCCCTCCCAGTCCCTCCCAGTCCATCCCAGTCCCTCCCAGTATATCCCAGTCCATCCCAGTACCTTGCTGTCTGAGTCCCCGTGCCGATCCCAGTCCCTCCCAGTCCCTCCCAGTTCATCCCAGTGCCTCCCAGTCCCATCCCAGTCCCTCCCAGTCCATCCCAGTCCATCCCAGTACCTTGCTGTCCAAGTCCCCGTGTCCGTCCCAGTCCCTCCCAGTCCCTCCCAGTATATCCCAGTATCCCCAGTACCTTGCTGTCCGAGTCCCCGTGCCCATCCCAGTCCCTCCCAGTCCCTCCCAGTCCATCCCAGTCCATCCCAGTACCTTGCTGTCCGAGTCCCCGTGTCCGTCCACGCTGAATCCGTCGTAGAAGAGGGAGAAGCCCCCTCCCCCCTCCGAGTCCCAGTCCCGGGGGGGGGCGGCCATTTCCTCCGTCACCGTGATCTGGGGGGGCACGGGGGGTTTGGGGGGTCCTGGGGGGGTTTGGGGGGTCCTGGGGGGTCCTGGAGGGGTCCTGAGGGGGTCCTGGGGGGGTTTGGGGGGGTCCTGGAGGGGTCCTGAGGGGGTCCTGGGGGGTCCTGGGGGAGTTTGGGGGGTCCTGGGGGATCTTGGGGGGGTCCTGAGGGGGTCCTGGGGGGGTTTGGGGGGTCCTGGGGGGTCCTGGGGGGGTTTGGGGGGTCTTGGGAGGGTCCTGGAGGGGTCCTGAGGGGGTCCTGGGGGGGGCTTGGGGGGTCCTGGGGGGGTTTGGGGGGTCCTGGGGGGTCCCGAGGGGGTCCTGGGGGATCTTGGGGGGGTCCTGAGGGGGTCCTGGGGGGTCCTGAGGGGGGTCCTGGGGGGGTTTGGGGGGGTCCTGGGGGGGTTTGGGGGGGTCCTAAGGGGGTCCTGGGGGGTCCTGAGGGGGTCCTGGGGGGGGTTTGGGGGGTCCTGGGGGATCCTGGGGGGGTTTGGGGAGTCCTGGGAGGGTCCTGGGGGGGTCCTGGGGGGGTCCTGGGGGATCCTGGGGGGGTTTA